>NC_087215.1:11399277-11431777 GCF_015104395.2 Macrobrachium nipponense | reverse complement strand
AAGCTTTGGATTAGTCATTTAATTAACGAATACCTTTTGAAGTCAATCAGGAAACATTACGTTAATGGAATTCCATTTTATGGGACCAGCTGTAATTACCGACTAAGATAATATCATTATGTCCCGTAAAGGCTTCCATGTTGGTGATAACTCGTTTAAAAATTCATTTTAATATTTATATTCCATAACTCAATGAAGACAACCAAAAACGCACTTACACACGCACGCACACACAACACACACACACACACACACATACACACACAGAAATGTAGAGTGTTGCTGTTAGTCTTCACTCGCTCATTTTCTGTCATTCAAGCAACGGCAGAGAATGATAGACATTCAATATGGTTTTTCTGGAAAATGTTGCATATTACAATTTTCATCAGTTTTATATATATATGTATATATATATATATATATATATATATATAGTATATATATATATAACCTATATATATATATATATATATAATATATATATATATATATGTTAACGGGATATTAATCTTGTTATTTATTTGGTAAACATGTAACTCGAGCGTCAGGCAAACCGACACACAAACTCTCTCTCTCTCTCTCTCTCTCTCTCTCTCTCTCTCTCTCTCTCTCTCTCTCTCTCTCCAAGCGACCAACGGCTCGCGACTTTTCTTCTCTCTCTCTCTCTCTCTCTCCCCTCTTTCTCTCCATTCTAACAGGTAATCAAATGAGAGAGTTGCATTACAAAAATACATTTATTTAACAACGGAAAGATAATGATCCAAGTCTTTCTGACTAACTTAACTCTGTTAAACCCCCAACATTAAAATGTCTAAAACAGTAATTGTCACACCAATTGTCTATTCTCCCATCGGGACCCTCGGTCCCCCTAGGACTCTCGGTCCTCGGTCCCCCCTTGCCAGAATCGTCTGTTTCAAAGACACGAGAAACACACTCGTAAGTACACATAAGTTTAAAGACAAAGTCAAAGATCAGATATTCTTACAAATGTCAAACAGACAAAAAGCCACCCCTTTGGCTAAAGTAACTTAACTCACCCATGCAGCCGGAATATTTCACTCACTATATAAATAACTTTCGCAGAGCTGCCCCGGCATCTTGCCTTTCTTCCACAGACGTCTCTATCCAAGTCTTCCCTAGACTTGGTTAGTGATACATTTAGAATAGAAGAGGCGCACACGCACATACGAACGCACACTTCGACAACGCCTCATATTACTGGCTACAACCAGTTTCCCAAAGGCACTTTGAAAAGAGCCCATGAACTGACGAACATTGACTCGTCTAACTATGCAGTTTCATATCACGCCACCACAGAAATCCTTTATCAGCTTTTCTCGGGTTGTTGCTTCGGCTCTGTTCTCCACATTCCAAAAAGGTCACAGCGAACATATTGGCAATATATCATGAATTATAACCCTAGAACTTATATAGCTCGGCCACGCACACTTGCTAACACCCGCCTAGCAAATGGTCGAACAAAACAGCTTACATAACATAAAAAACATTGGCCGGCTTAAAACAAAATATAAGTAATAACTGCACGTCTCTGGCAGCACAAAGTAAAGTCTATTACGCTTTATCTCAAATAACACTTTAATTTTCTCTCATTTTGGATTCTTGAATATCCCTCTGTCTGCAACTAGCTGCTCAAACAGTAGCAGGCTGTAGGAAGACGGAATGCCTCCCTAATTGTAGACAACTTCTAACGGCTTCTGCAGATCCCCAAAAGCGCTGTTGAACTCTGTAGAACTCTTGTAATCACCATGGACAAACGACAGCAACCTCTCTGCACAGCTGGTGGACGTCTTGCTAGCGTCGGGGAACGACTTTTTTGGTCAATCAAAGAAAATTAACCCCAGACATACTACTTCTATCAAACAATGATCTCAAAATGTCAGAAATACTAACTGAACGTCTCCCAATTAACTCCACCTAATATGACCACTAAATCATAAGTCATTATCATAACTCGCAAAGGAAAAAAAATATCAAGTTCTCCGACTCAATTCTCCAAACTCACACATCAGCACACACACAATCCAAAAACTCACAGCAACTCCACGGACTTCTGCACTCACATTCCAAACTCGAATGTTATCATAAGTAGAAAAAAAAAAAAAAAAAAAAATAAAAAAAAAAAAGACAATGAACCCAAGGAAAAAAAATCACGTAACACGCCCAGGCCCAAAAAATGTTCTCTCAAGCTCTGATATTTGAACAACCCACAAAATCAGTAAAAATCTCCAACTTTTTAATAGCAAAAACCCCTTTACTGCTCATATAATTAATTACAATGAGACTTAATGTCAAACTCCCATTTATATAAATAACAACCCCCGATAAATTACATCTCCCGAAAAATTACATCTCCCGTCCAAAAAGAAATGCTATTTAAGCTCAATCCCCAATTACATCTCTCATAAGAAAAAGAAGAAAAATAAAAAAAAAGATAATCACAAGTAAACTTCTCCCATCACAAAAAACATAGTATATGTATAATATGCATAACCCCCCACATTTTTCCCAACAAATGCCCCATGAATAGCTACGGAATTTGCCATCGCAACTTTCATCGACCGGACATGGCCAGAAAACAAACTCTTACACATGCGCTTTCGTGAAATGCTATTGTCAACATTTCCAGATATTGCAAAAACTCTGAGCAATCACCACCAGAGGAAAAAAGTCAGCACACACCTGAGGACACGTATGCTCGATTGCAGCATAAAAAATGTCTAGTCAGACACAAGTTTGGAAACTCATGATTCTATAGAAAAAGGTCTAACTGACACGAAGTAAGACATTTCACAAAATTAACTCCAGGATATGACTAATGTGTTCAAAGATTTGTCTTAAAGACGTATTCTCTCACGTGACACTGCCCAATTATGTAAATTATCACCTATCCCGGATAGAAAAGGTTACGATAAACTCGTAATTCGGTAATTATATGCCTCCAAAAATAACACACTCGTGAATATAAAAAATGCACAACATCTCCATAGGACTACAATGCAGTAATGCCACTCGCCTCTAAATAGTCACGAAACCAAAAAGAAAGAACCACAGAAATCTTCTCTTGGCTCGAGAAAACAAAACTCCCATAACCACAAAAAAGGGTCACCCGCCAAAGATTAATTCCACCTCCATCTATTAATATGAGACACCATATTATTAATAACACCACTCCGGTGATAAAAATATTTCCTCCATTTGGTTAATAACCAACCCCCATAGCCACATGTTAATGAAAATAAACACCACTCCAGGAATAAAGAATAGTCACCTCTACTTCGGCAAATAAAAAAAGTTTACCTCTATTTTTCCCAAATAACTCCATGTGGAATAAAACAAGGCTCCAAAAAATATATCTCCAATATATTATATCTCAAATTATAACTCCAAAATGATATACCTCCAATTATATCTCCAAATAATATATCTCCAATTCTCCATAGAATAACTCAATATTATAGTCAAAAACTATAAACTCTGTTTAGCATAATTGCTGAAAAAGGGCAAAAACTCTGCAAATAAAATTGTCTAGAAAATTCTAGAAAAAATCACTAATGTGCCACAACCCATTATAACAGAACTCCAAATACACAGTGTCTAAGCCAAGACTTCTCCATACTACGACATAGGCCACTAGAAAACTTAACCAAGTTTCCTATCTCTCACAAAGTTGTCACAAATACAACAAAGGTATTGTGCAAGAAAACTCACAATTTCTGGAACACAAATATCCAGAGAAAAAATGTAGTGCCATTACGTATGCATTCAAAAACAAATGCAAAAAATTCTCCCATATATTTCTCTGCAGCATCAAACAGCTGAAAACACAAACACGTTCCCGAACAATGACTCTAAGTCACGAACTGAGATATTAAAAAAAATATTCACACAAACTGGAGAGAAAAAATAAATTCAAATTCACCCATGACAAAAAACTTGTGTCAGCGATGGCTATCTTCCAAAAAAAGGAGAAAAGAAAAATCAACGGCATTATTAACTATCCCCCGTGACTCATGTATGTCAAGCAATTATCTGCTGAACTCATAAAAAAAAGAAAAAAAAAATGTTGTTAATTCCTCCCAAATTCAAAACAGATTTCACCACCCTTGATAGCATTACAGCACCCACGTATTAGTAAAATAAAAAAAAAATCAGTATCAGAAATATCATTATCAGCAAAATCACAAAAATTGCTATCATCAAAATCACTAGTATTAGTATAAAAAAAAACATCACCAATGTTAATGCTTATCCATTCTCCAAAAATTCAGCACAAGATTCACCAAAAGTTCAGCCAGATTCATCAAGATTCAGCAAAACTCGTCACTCATGGATTACTGAAATATTCTCCAAAGTCACAAAAACTCAACAAATAATTAACACAAGATTTCTCCCATAACTCATTATACTAATTCTCCATGAATAATTATCTGTAATAATTATAAAATAATCTCCCATGAAATATTTCAAATCTCTCGTAAAACAAGACCCAAGTAATGATAATTATACTTAAGCAACCCTCCTGTGACATATCTCATACAATAACAATTATTAATAATAATAATAATTCTCCATAGTAACAATTCTCTTGCAAAGATCTCAAGTAAGGGTGTAATTCAAATAGCATACACCAGTATTGCCAAACCCCATGAATCACCACCAATGCCACACCCAAAATCAACACCAGTTGCAACACCACTTGACAACACCAATCACCGGCACTGGGCATCACCATTCACCACCACTCAGCACCATTTTAAAGTAATCCCTCCAACAAAATAAAAAAAAAAATAACAATCTCTGTATCCCCATTATATTTGTGTCTTCCAAAGAATAAGGAAAACATACACCACAGCCCATGCATGTTATTTACTTTTCTCTTCGTTTTTTTTTTTTTTTTTCAGCGAAGAAAGAAAAATCTCTTTTCTAAAAAAATACCCTACGGGTATCTCACTTCATCAACTAATCAATCAGCTGATGTCTTGGCATTGAAAATCATTTTCAAGGGCAAATTCGTCTCTCAACACCCCAACAAGGAAAAAAAAAGGAAGGAGTTTACCCACACTGAGAAAAAAAAGTTTCTCCCCCCACTGAGCATTGAAACACCCCTCAGTCAAGCGATAGGACACCCCCCTCAGTCAAGCGATACCCCCGAGGCATACACCAGTAGTAGTAGCAGTACCCTTGCAATACCCCTCGAGGCAGGCCATCAGTCCCCTTGCAATATCCCCTTAGGCAGGCAGTACTCGCCATGCAATGCCTCCCTGCGCCGGTTAGCAGAAATTGCTGAGTCCGCAAGAACAAGTGGGCGCTCTTTGTCTTCAAGAAAATGCAATACAAGCGCAGTTCGCATGCATGAAAAACTTTTTATACACCCTTATATGTTAAACAAACATGAATGCGTCTATTCTAAACACTCACCAATAAAGAAAACGCTTCACTTTCTGCTTTGGGAAAAAAAAATTGAAATCTTAAACCAGTCCCATTACACTGAATGATTTAAAAAAAAAACCCAGGATTAAAAGAAAACACGCCGTAACACTTACATCTTCAAAATAAGAGAAAACCACCCCGGAATCTGCGTAAAACACGCGAATCTCGTCGGCACAACGCACTCGGCAAAACGCGCAGCGAGAAAGCACTCGATATCTTTCACACACAAGCCAGACTGAGTCACTCACGCCTTGGAGGGTCTCGGTACGGGCAAATTTGATGATTCTAATACAATTTTTTTCCTCAGCCCTACACCCTCACGGATGGATATTTCTCTACCCCTTTCACTTAGCAACTGAAATCTAACAATTTAATAATTTTCCATAATCCCCTCTATGTTTAACTGGTCATTTGTCTCTTCATTAGCGTACCTAGGCCTAAAAAAAAAAAAAAACTCTTTTATCGCTGTCACCAAATCTGTTAACGGGATATTAATCTCGTTTTTTATTTGGTAAATGTGTAAATTGAGCGTCAGGCAAACCAACACACAATCTCTCTCTCTCTCTCTCTCTCTCTCTCTCTCTCTCTCTCTCTCTCTCTCCGAGCAACCAATGGCTCGCGACTTTTCTTTCTCTCTCGCTCTCTCTCCACCTCTTTCTCTCCATTCTAAAAGGTTATCAAATGAGAGAGTTGCATTACAAAAATACATTTATTTAACAACGGAAAGATAATGATCCAAGTCTTACTGACTAACTTAACTCTGCTTAAACCAAACCCCAACATTAAAATGTCTAAAACAGTAATTGTCGCACCAATTGTCTATTCTCTCATCTGGGACCCTCGGTCCCCCTAGGACTCTCGGTCCTCGGTCCCCCCTTGCTAGAATCGTCTGTTTCAAAGACACAAGAAACACACTTGTAAGTACACATAAGTTTAAAGACAAAGTCAAAGATCAGATATTCTTACAAATGTCAAACAGACAAAAAGCCACCCCTTTGGCTAAGGTAACTTAACTCACCCATGCAGCCGGAATATTTCTCTCACTATATAAATAAACTTTCGCAGAGCTGCCCCGGCATCTTGCCTTTCTCCCACAGACGTCTCTATCCAAGTCTTCCCTAGACTTGGTTAGTGATACATTAAGAATAGAAGAGGCGCACACGCACATACGAACGCACACTTCAACAATGCCTCATATTACTGGCTACAACCAGTTTCCCAAAGGCACTTTGAAAAGAGCCCATGAACTGACGAACATTGACTCATCTAACTATGCAGTTTCATATCACGCCACCACAGAAATCATTTATCAGCTTTTCTCGGGTTGTTGCTTCGGCTCTGTTCTCCACATTCCAAAAGGTCACAGCAAACATATTGGCAATATATCATAATATATCTTATATATATATATATATATATATATATATATATATATATATATATATTATATATATATATATATATAGGGATCTATATATATATATTATATATATATATAGTATATATATATATATATATATATATATATATATAGGGGTATATTATGATATATTGCCAATATGTTCTGCTGTGACCTTTTTGGAATGTGGAGAACAGCCGAAGCAACAACCCGAGAAAAGCTGATAAATAAAGATTTCTGTGGTGGCGTGATATTGAAACTGCATAGTTAGACGAGTCATGTTCGTCAGTTCATGGGCTCTTTCAAAGTGCCTTTGGGAAACTGGTTGTAGCCAGTAATATGAGGCATTGTTGAAGTGTGTTCGTTCTATGTGCGTGTGCGCCTCTTCTATTCTTAATGTATCACTAACTTATATATAGAAAATTCTTAGAAGGATTATGAAGATATATATATATATATATATATATATATATATATATATATATATATATATATATATATATATATATATCTTCATAATCCTTCCAAGAATTTTCAAGTATCATCGAACAAGAACATTGCGCGTAGTGGGGAAGAAGTACATTCTCTCTCTCTCTCTCTCTCTCTCTCTCTCTCTCTCTCTCCTCTCTCTCTCTCTCTCTCTCAGAATCAAAAAACCGTGTTTCCACGATTCTTCTTCGCCTATTCAGTTTGTGAAATTCGTTATGACTACTTTTTTGCTGTCTCGTTTGTCCCATTGGAGAGATTGATTACCTAATTAATTCAATATTGAATACGTTGGTTAGAATTGCTCCTGTTTATTATGTATGTCTGTCTGGCTGTCAGTCTGTCTGACTGACTCCTTATCTAAACAGTATAGATTGCATTTGCATATGATTTCCGGAATACTCCATTTGCATAAACTGGGCAGCAGAAAATTACAGCATTACAGCAGCGCTGTTCTGTCTCGCCGTTGCAGACTGTTGCAAAGACTGCGATTTGATGCTTGCATTTATTATAGGTTTCAAATCTCAGCGAGTGAATGAAATAGGAAAATGGAGTGCTCTCAGTGCCCAAAGAAATAATAATAATAATAATAAATAATAATAATAATAATAATAATAATAAAATAATAATAATAATAATAATAATAATAATAATAATAATAATAATAATAATAATATAATAATAATAATAATAATAATAATAAACAAAATCAAGAAGAAAGTATCACTCATGAATGTCGCAATTCCATGGGACATAAGAGTTGATGAGAAAGGAAGGATGGATGGAAGTATCAAGACTTGAAAATAGAAATAAGAAGGATATGGGATATATCAGTGGAAATTGCACCCATAATCATAGGAACACTAGGAGGCACGATTCCAAGATCCCTGAAAAGGAATCTGGAAAACACTAGAGGTTGAAGTACCTCCATGACTCATGCAGAAGAATGTGATCCTAGAAACGGCACACATAGTAAGGAAAGTGATGGATTTCTAAGGAGGCAGGATGCAACCCGGAACCCTACACTATAAATAACCACCCAGTCGAATTGGAGGACTGTGATAGACCAAAAAAAGATAATAATAATTTATCCTTTTGAACGTGGGTCCCGATTTCACGGATAGACCAATTCCCAGACCCGAGCTTTGTATATCGTTAGAACTGAAATTTTACTGTGGAGGACGATGGCCTTGCAAACTATATTGCATCTCAATAAATTCCTCTTAAAAAGTTGCACATTGGGACGATTTTTCAGCTGGATATGTGCAGCCCTTTGGGGAAGAGAAGATCAACAACACACGCGTACAGACTTTGTCAGATACATACTTGTATATATGTAATTGTACATCTTTGCCTTATTATACAGTATACAGCTAAGTAAGTTCTTGAATAATCGTGAATATAAAGATTATAAGCCAATGATATCAAGAGTCACTTTCATAAAGTCTCATAGAATTATAAAATTCTCATAGAATTATAAAATACGACTGATAATCATTTAAAAAACCAAACGAAAGGGGAGGGGAGGGAAAACAAAAATACTAGAAAGCGAGAGAAAGCAAATATAAATATTGAGTGGGAGGGAGGAAAACAGAACCAAAGAAAGAGTGTGAGGAAACAAAGAGAAGGAATGGGTGAAAAATAGGGTAGAAGAGAGAGAGAGAGAGAGAGAGAGTACTCCCACGAGGGCGATCCTTTGAAAAAGAAACTTTAAGACAAAAGTCCCTTTAATAGGTTTGTGGGCCGTATTGGTCCTTAGCCACCACGAGTGTTGTGTGTCCCTGATGAGGGGGACATATTTAGAGAGGCCATTCCCCTCAAGACAGGTTGGTTTCCCCTCAAGAAGCAAATGACCTTGCTTCGGGAAATGAGACGCCAAGAAGTAGGAGAGAGAGAGAGTCACATTTCAATCTGTTTTTAGTTGATTATCCAAGAAATGGTTATAGCAATAAGTGACGATATATTCGCCTATCTATCTATACCTCTATCTATCTATCTATCTCTTTACTTATATATAGAAAACGGGAATATCCCCGAGAGCCCACCCTCACTGTAGATACACATTTCAGACGGAGCAATTATTTGCATCCTAAACAAAGGGTTACCTTGTTTCCGAAAGAAACAAGGGTGTGTGGGGGGGGGGGGGGGGGGGGGAGGGGGGGACTGAAGAGATGACTCATTGCAAAGGGGAAATTTGACGGTCCAGTCTCGTCCTTTATTTGTTGTCTTGGAACTTTTCAGTTATTAGTCTTTTGATTCATTTGTTTGTTCATGGAGCAATAAATTTAATATATATTTATGTAAATATATATAATATATATATATATATATATATATATATATATATATATATATATATAGATATAATCTGCTGTGTGTGTGTGTATGTATGTGTGTGTATATATATGTGTGTGTGCGCACGCGCGCGTGTATTACGACTGTAATAGATAACAGCAGATAGAAAGTATATATATATATATATTATATATATATATATATATATATATATATATATATATATATATATATATATATATATAGTGAAAGTAGACAGATGTTTTGGAAATCTCAATCTCAGTAGGAAAAGAAGAGCGTTAGGTTAAGAGACACCACATTTTTATTGCGACGCGTTTCATTGTTTCTTCATAACAACATTTTCAAGCCTAAAAGGGACATTACAGTATTTTAATGGTAGTTACAAGATTATGTAATTATTGGCTGACAAAGCTGAGTAAAAGTAGCAACAATAAGATAATGGTTAAAATCTTTAAAATAAATTGCACCCGCATACTAAAAAAAATAAATTATATAAGATCTTTAAAATAAATTACAACCGTATACTAAAAACAGAATTGTGGGAAAGACAGAGATGGAAAGTTTACACTACAAATGAATGACTGAATGATTTATATTAAAAGCAAGGGATAAGATGAATTGTCAAGGTTAAGATCTGTTTCTTAAAAATATTTCTATTGACTCAGAGATTCTCAATAATGACTCTTCTCTAAAAGTACCAAGCACACTAAAATTTTCCAATCTTCTACCTGTATTACATTCCTCTATGTGCTGTAAAATCGGTGATCTGGTTGGCTTGGCCAGCAAGCAACCAGTACGAGGAGAAATGCCATAATGTTCGGAAGATCTTGTCCGGACCGACCGTTTTGACTGGCCAATATAGGTGGCGCTACAGGCGTCACACTTGTAAATATAGGTGATGCCAGACAAAAGGTCTGAAGGTAGTTTATCTTTATGGTTTAACAACGCTTGGATAGTATGGTTGTTGGTAAATATTAACTTGGGGTTAATGTGGGGAAAACTATACTTAAACGTATTTCTTAGTTCTCTTGTAACGTATTTAGAACAAGGATCACTTATAAATGGAAATTTAAAATACATAGGTAATTTATCAACACTTGGTATATTTATTTTGCTATTTATACTAAGAGAAATATTTAGGAACTTTTTTTATTTCTTTATATATTATGTTATTGGGATAGCCATTAATTTTGAAATAGTTTAGCAGAAACTTTATTTCTGAGTCAAATGCCTGCTAAGAGCTGCAGAGAGAATATGCTCTATGTATTAAGTCTTAATGTTATTTATTTTGAAGTTAAAGAATGTAGCACTTTGGAAATTCATTCCAAGACCGGTAAAAGTAGACTTTCTAAAAAGGCTAAAATTTAAGAGCGACTTATTGTTTGCGGTAGTTTTTGTAATGCTTACATCTAAAAAGTTAAGAATATTATTTTCTTCATGTTCCACGGTAAACTGAATACATGGGTGTTTACTATTTAAGTAATCATGGAACCGCTGTACGTGACTTAAATGCCTGAAAACCAAAAATGTGTCGTCAACATACCTGTGATAAACAATTGGTTTAAACTTAAGGGGACAATCATCAAGCCATCGTTTTTCATGAAAACAAAGAAATATGTTGGAGATCCCATTGCGAAACCTTCAAATTGTTTGTAGTGCAAATTATTGAATAAAAAGTGATTATCGTTTATGCATAAGTTAAGAAGAGTTTTAAAAGCATTTCTTGAAATATTTCTCACTTGTTCAATGTTATTATAAATAGAGTTTAAAACTATATCAATCGTTTCCTTGATAGGAACGTTTGTGAAAAGGGAGGTGATGTCAAAGCTTGCTAGCACCGCACCTTCGGCTATTTCATAAGAATTGATGATTTTCTTGAACTCATACGTATTTTTTAATGTATACTGATTTTCTGTCAAAGGCTGTAGAAAACTTATTAAAAATTTCGCTAGTTTGTAGGATGGTGCTTTAAAGGCAGACAGAATGGGTCTCAATGGTATTCCACTTTTATGAACTTTTGGTAGTCCGTACAATATTGATGGTGAACTCCCACTTACAAACAACTTGTTATATTCTTCTTCACTAATCGAATCATTCTTTCTGAGCTTTCTTAATTGGTAATTGATCTTGTCTTCTGTATTCAAGTTTGTTCGTGTACATTATGGATCTGCATACAAGAAGGATTGCTGCACACTACGTGGAATAATAAACAGAGGCATAACCCCAAAAGCCCCGTACCACAAAATAAGCCTCAGGATATATAGTAAGGCCAACCTTGTAGCAGCCCTAAAAATGAAGAACAGCACCGCTCCGGGGGGACCGAAGGAGATGTGCACGAATGTAGTTTACAAATTTACTTGTCCAGAGGAGATGTGTCAATCTCACAGCCAAAACTACATCGGGCACACTACAACGACCCTTCGGAGATGTCTGCTGGCTCACAGAAATCAAGGGGCCATCCATCAACACTACATAGATGTTCACGACAGGAAGCCATCTCTACAAGAGCTCATAGAAGGTACCCAGGTCGTGCACAGAGAAGACAACTATGGTCGTTTCTTAATAACCGAAGCGGTGAGCATCGTTATTCAGAAGCCGACCTTGAACGTCCAACAAGAGTCGGACAATATACTCCTCTCCAGCAGGAGAAGGAATACGCAAGTCAACAGGGACCAGACAACACGCCCCAACCCACTGAGAATATTGCACCCCTTAGAAGACACGAGAGGGCCCAGCGAGAGCCAAGTAACATCCTTGCTCAGGTCGTTGAGACCCCGCCCAACACTAATCTGCAGCCATTAACATACTATAAAATAATTTTTTTTTTATTCCTTTATTTAGATTTCTATATTCCTTTTTATTCCTGTATGTAATTTTGTAATTTATCTAAAACCAACTTGTAACATTAAATCTTAAACATACATTTAAGGAAACACTAGCACATGGCATTGTATTTTGAATATCTATTTAACCACGGTTTTTATACTTTCACTGTTATTGTCACGTACATAGTCCAGTTCTTTGTATCCAAAAACAACGCAATAAGCTGTTTAATCCCTTAGACTAACCAGTACCCATACCTCAAGGTCATACTTCCCACACGATGAAATAAATAGGCCGAAAGGCCAAATTGTAAGTCAGTATCGCTTGATAATGCCATAAGGCGAAACAGCTGTCGCGACAAAATTCAATAAATGGAAGAACGAAGGCTGCATATTTTTCACCAGAAATTGACGAACGAGAATCGGAAAAAACTTCGTCGGTATGAAGATACCTGCAAGAAACTTATTGATGCCACTAAAGCAATTACTTTTAACGAAAATTGCATAAGAGAAAAACTATGCCCTAAAAGTATACATACAGATATATATATATATATATATATATATATATATATATATATCTATAGCTATAATATATATATATATATATATATATAGATATATATCTATATATATATATATATATATAGAATATATATATAATAGTTATACATTATATATCTATCGATATATATATATATATATATATATATTATATATATAGATATCTTTATATTTATATAATCTATACATATTATATCTATATATATATATACTATATATAATATATATATATATTAATATATATGTATATATAACATATATATATATTATATTATATATATATAAGATATAATATATAATATATAATATAATTACATATAGATATATATATATATATACATTATATATTATAATATATATATATATATATATATACATACCTTAGTATCGATACATATATATATATAATATCTATATATATATATATATTATTATAAATATATATATATAGGACTAAAGAATATATTATATATATATATATATATAATATATATAATATATATAGACATAAATATATATATATATATATATATATGATATATAATAATTATATAAGTATATATACGTATATATATAGATATAGTATATATATATATAGATATATATAGAGATAGATATATATATATATATATAATATAATATATATAGATATATTCTATAATATATATATATATTATAATATATATATAATTATATATATATAATATATACAATATACATATATATATATTATATATGTATATGATATAATATAATAAATAGGATATATATAGACATACACAAGATATATATATATATATATATATATATATATATATGACATTACAAGATATATATCTAATAGTATATATAATAAGATATATATAAGTATATATATAATAGGATCTAATATATATATAGATATATATAATAAGAAGATACTATATATAGATATATATATATAGAGATATATATAGTATATAATATATGATATATATAGATAGATATAGATAATTATATATATATAGTATTATATATTAGTATATATATATTAAGAATATATAGATATATATTATAAATAATATATTATTGAATATATATTATATAAGGGACATACTATATATATATAATATATTTTTATATAATAAATATATATTAGAATATATATATATATAATATTATATATATATATATATATAGAAATACATATATATATATATATATATATATATATATATATATATATATATATATTCTATTATAATATTATATAATACGGAGATTGGGGCATCTAGAACGCCGGTAGATTCAGTAGGAATAAAACAGCAAACAGCCATCGTAGCATTTTAGATTTATGGCCAAATTTTCGAGACTACATGTCTCATCATCAGGGCTGTAAAATACAAAGAATAAAAATTAAAAAAGACTCGGTTTAAAAAAATCACAAAGTCTAAAAACAAGAAACTTAATTTTAAAACAAACAAAAATAAGCTAAAACATTATTAAAAAACATTGAAAACCTAATACTGAGAAAAAAAAAAAAAAATTTAAATTATATATATATAAAAAGTTATGGTGTTAAAATGTATTGTACCTTACTCTATCTGAGCTAAGAACTGAGTGACATTCTCAGTTTTTCAGGAGGACGACGTCAACTTAGGCGATATATAAGACCGTGGAAGAGTTCTGGACTGTTTAGGGAAGGAACAAGCTGTTTAATAGTTAATGATTCCAGGATGGAGAGAGAGTGGTCATTGGGGCGTTGGGCGATAACATTAAAGTCTTCATAAGTGAATGATGTCTTGCATTTCTTACAGTGGTCTCTTATATTAGAAAATTCTTTAGTTTTTAATTAACATCCAGTTCGATGACTAACTCCAAGATGAGAATCAGCTCTGACTTTGAGCAATCTCTTAGTGGCTCCGATATATTTCCCAACTTTACATTTTGGGCAAGTGAAACAATAAACCACTAGAGATCGCATCAAGGCAGGAAGCCTATCCTTATGGTGAAATAATGACCCAATTGTCTTAGGATTTTTTGAACATAATCTGATGTCTATAGCTGGAAATGTACTGCGAATTGAGTCTTGTAGTGTTTGTTTGAATTTCTTCGAATGTACAAAAGGAATGGAGGCATACATGAGCAATTTAGGGACATTAGGTATGGACAGACGGGGTTGAAATATATTATTCAAGAAACTATTTACATACTTGTTGAATAAGAAGGATGGATACGAATTATTTTTGAAAAATTGTAGTAAAAACAGAATTTCCTCGTGAAAGTTGTGCCAGGTAGAGGATAACATGTAGGCACAGTGCAACAGTGTGAAAATACTATTTAATTTAAAACTGAAAGAGCAATTGCTGTAAAAGTTCGTACCTTGACCTGTAAATGTCTTTTTTCTAAAAACACTGGTATTTAAACCTTGAGGAGTTCGAGTGATTAAAATATCTAAAAATGGAAGTTTATTGTCGTCTTCGTGTTCAATTGTGAACTGTATATTTGGGTGTAAGCCATTAATATATTCTAAGAAATTTTCTGCCTCCGCCCTAGATCTAAATAAAGGACAATTTTAGAAAACTTTTACAAATTGCAGTGCAGGACACTCACTTTATTTTTAACAAGATAATTTACAAACAAGTAGATGGTGTTTCTATGGGATCCCCTGTAGGTCCAGTTATGGCCAATGCCTTCATGTGCTCTCTCGAAGAACAAATGCTTGAAAGATGTTCTTCAACATGTCGTCCTCTCTTTTACAGAAGATATATAGATGACACAATTGCTTTATTTAGATCTAGGGCGGAGGCAGAAAATTTCTTAGAATATATTAATGGCTTACACCCAAATATACAGTTCACAATTGAACACGAAGACGACAATAAACTTCCATTTTTAGATATTTTAATCACTCGAACTCCTCAAGGTTTAAATACCAAGTGTTTTTAGAAAAAAGACTTTACAGGTCAAGGTACGAACTTTTACAGCAATTGCTCTTTCAGTTTTAAATTAAATAGTATTTTCACACTGTTGCACTGTGGCCTACTGTTATCCTCTACCTGGCACAACTTTCACGAGGAAATTCTGTTTTTACTACAATTTTTCAAAAATAATTCGTATCCATCCTTCTTATTCAACAAGTATGTAAATAGTTTTCTTGAATAATATGTTTCAAACCCCGTCTGTCCATACCTAATGTCCCTAAATTGCTCATGTATGCCTCCATTCCTTTTGTACATTCGAAGAAATTCAAACAAACACTACAAGACTCAATTCGCAGTACATTTCCAGCTATAGACATCAGATTATGTTCAAAAAATCCTAAGACAATTGGGTCATTATTTCACCATAAGGATAGGCTTCCTGCCTTGATGCGATCTCTAGTGGTTTATTGTTTCACTTGCCCAAAATGTAAAGTTGGGAAATATATCGGAGCCACTAAGAGATTGCTCAAAGTCAGAGCTGATTCTCATCTTGGAGTTAGTCATCGAACTGGATGTTAATTAAAAACTAAAGAATTTTCTAATATAAGAGACCACTGTAAGAAATGCAAGACATCATTCACTTATGAAGACTTTAATGTTATCGCCCAAGCACCAATGACCACTCTCTCTCCATCCTGGAATCATTAACTATTAAACAGCTTGTTCCTTCCCTAAACAGTCTGAACTCTTTCCACGGTCTTATATATCGCCTAAGTTGACGTCGTCCTCCTGAAAAACTGAGAATGTCACTCAGTTCTTAGCTCAGATAGAGTAAGGTACAATACATTTTAACACCATAACTTTTTATATATATAATTTAAATTTTTTTTTTTCTCAGTATTAGGTTTTCAATGTTTTTTAATAATGTTTTAGCTTATTTTTGTTTGTTTTAAAATTAAGTTTCTTGTTTTTAGACTTTGTGATTTTTTAAACCGAGTCTTTTTTAATTTTTATTCTTTGTATTTTTTACAGCCCACCTGATGATGAGACATGTAGTCTCGAAACTTGGCCAATAAATCTAAAATGCTACGATGGCTGTTGCTGTTTTATTCCCTACTATATTATATAGATATATATATATATATATATATAATATATATATATATATATATATGAATATATAGATATATATATATAGAGATATATATAGATATATATATGAGATATATATATATATAGATATATCTATATAGATATATAGTATATATATATATATGAGATATAATATATATAGATATATATATATATATATAGATATATATCTATATAGATATAGATCTATATAGATGATATATCTTATATATATTTATCTAATCTATATATATATCTATATATATATCTATATATATATATCTATATATATATATATCTATATATATATATATATATATATATATATATCTATATACTATATCTATATATATATATATATATAATATAATATATATAGTATATTCTATATATATATATATATATATATATATATATATATATGTATATATACATATATATATATATATGTATATGTATGTATGTATGATGTATGTATGTATGTATAGTATGTATGTATGAATGAAATGTATATACGTGTGCAAGATAGATCATTTTCGAGTTTGGTCGTGATTCTCATGAATCACCTAATGTCTTGAAATCTATCCAAACAAGTAGCTTATCGTTGAGACACCAGTAACGTAAATATTTCACATGCATTACACCGATGTATAAATATACACAGAAAGGAATTCTGAGCTTTCGAAATGCAGGAAGAGACTCGAAATGCAAAACTCATCACTTCCATTCACATGCAAAACCGTCAGCTTCTTTTTGACAAAAGTTAAAGGTATTCATGTTTCATTTTCAGTTGGCCAGAAAAACATTATTCACCGACATTCAGGCTTCAACTTTTCATGAGCAGTGAATGATGATTCAGATCTCGTCCCTCATTCATCAACTTTTTCATGAACAGTTAAGAGATTAATGACGATCGATTCAGGAATGTTTCGCGTACGGGAGGGAGTAATGCTTTCTCTCTCTCTCTCTCTCTTTCTCTCTCTATCTCTCTCTCTCTCTCTCTCTCTCTCTCTCTATTTAAATGATTACATTTGTTTAGAATACTTTAAAGGGAATAATGTATTTACATTGAAGAGTTAAACCTACAATCCAGGATTGTATTGATTGAGTGATTGTTTATTGAACAAAAAGATGAATTTCCCTTTTTACCTCCGTTTAGAATATTCTTACCAATTATATTTCATGTGGACAACATGAAAGTATGAATTGTGTTCTCATTAAAGGACACAGGCCTTACTCCAGAGAAGTGGTGATTAAAAGTCTACATTTTGACCTCTCTCTCTCTCTCTCTCTCTCTCTCTCTCTCCTCTCTCTCTCTCTCTCTCTCTCTCTCCATTCAACTGCACGCTTTCAGAAATATATTACAATTTGAATGAAGCAGAAGCCTTTGCCTTTCTTCATAAAGAAAAATTGAGAAGCATTGCAAAATACCTCACGATCTTTTTCCTTCACATTCGTCTTCCTTTCCTCTTTAAAGCTCATGTCAGTAGAGGCTTTTGTAATTCCTTTTAATGAAAGTAAAAAGCGAAAAAGAGGAGGAGGAGGAGGAGGAGGAGGAGGTTGTGGTATAAGTGAAGATGTAGGAGTTAATGGAGTATAAAAAGAAGCAGGGAGAACTTCGGTGAAAAGATCAAACGATCGCGTGTGACTTCGAATACTTCAGTACACGACACCTTTTAATCCAGGCGACCTGGAGTTTCGTAATCAGCAATGTTCAATGGCGTTTTGCAGGATTTTTTTTTTCTATTCCTTCCTTTGCATGCAAATGTATTCATATTTTGAAGGAATTGTGTATGATCTAATATCCTGTTATTAGTTTTGAGTTCTCTGGACGATTAGATGACTAATGAATTTTTTATATTTTTTTTAAGGAGAGAGAGAGAGAGAGAGAGAGAGAGAGAGAGAGAGAGAGAGAGAGAGAGAGAGCGACCTCGGTGCCGAATGATGCAGACTATATATATATATATATATATATATATATATATATATATATATATATATATATATATATATATATATATATATATATATATATATATATATATATAATATATATATATATATATATATATATATATATATACTATATATATATAAATATATTAAACCCAGTCTCTGTTGGTTGAAAAGAGTCAGAAAGTCCACACCAGGCTCCTTACATTCTTCCAAGTTTCCACCACTCCCCAACCGTGGCTGGCATAAGGCCGTCTTAATGTAAACCAGCCAACCACATCTGAGCTCCATAGTGACAGAAATTAGATGACCTCATGAAAACAATAAAGAAACGTCTAGCGTTTCCCAAGTGCACAAAAATGTATAAGATTAAACAGGAAGCAGGAGACAGAAATGAAATGGTCGGGAAATAACAACGAGCGGGAGGAGGGTCTGTAAGCGCGAAGGTCAGGTCAGGTCAGGTCAGGTCAGGTCAGGTATCATGATAAACGAGGTCATCGTCTTGACAAGCGACCGATAAGAGGTGGGAAATAAAAAGGGCAATAAAAGGGATCCTCAAATCAAGGGAGGGGGTGGGGTGGAGGGGTGTGGAGTCTATAATGAAGAGGGCGCAGTAAATCATAAAAGTTGGCATTGAGTGATTTAGGGCGAAACTTTCGTGTATTGGACGAGGAGGTTATAAGTATGGGGTGATTAATTTCTCTCTCTCTCTCTCTCTCTCTCTCTCTCTCTCTCTCCATGGAAGATGTGTTTCCTTTTCATTCTCCCATTTTGTAGGTAAAACTGACACGCATTTCCGTGCATAGATTTAGACTATAATGGGACGAACTGGGAGAATCGGTGTCTATAACCTAGATGTTGTGTCGCCAGTTTTAATAAACATAATCAATCAATCAATTGTGAGAATAATTAGCTACTTTCAAGCCAAGGTCTTAAGTATTTTAGAGGCCTTTATTCACTTAGTTCTTGTTAAGACTGCAAAGTCTGCAATGTCAAAAGGGCATGCAATTGCAAAACTGTCGCGAATACTGACCAAAATAATATCTGTAAAATAAGCGAGGGAAATGAGCTTTCCACTGGAGTTACTTTCTCCACTTTCGAATTCCTTAAAACGAGTGACTTCGGTTTTGCAAGCTACCTGTCCTATATCCACGTCAATCATGAGAGAAAACTGGAGTGGATGAAGAAGAGAGAAAGGAGGATTGGAGATTACAGAAGGAAGACTATAATAAGTTCCATTCTAAAGAGAAGGAACAGAAAAGAAAATGGGTTATGGTTCGTTCCCTCAGGACGACAGACTTGTGTTACTGCTCATTTTTATTTTTCCTTTCCCGTATATTTCATGCTTTACAGAGTTTTTTTTATAATTAAAAATGCTTTGATAATACTAAATTATGTACATAGATGAGTTTGCTGTTGGTGTTACTTATATTACTGTGCATTTTTATTTTTCATTTCCCGTAAAATACATGCTTCATAGCTTTTTTTTATATAATTAGAAATGCTTTTTTAGTAGTAGAATATCTACTTAGATTATTTTGCTATTGTTGTTACTGTGCATTTGTATTTTTTCATTTCCCGTAATTTTCATGCTTCATAGTTTTTTTTTTTTTGTAATGAAAAACGCTTTTTTAGTCCTAAATTATCTACTTAAATTATTTTGCTATAGTTGTTATCTGAAGGCATTTAATGGCGATAGATCTGTGCCCATTTTAGATTAATTGCTCTCCGTGTTTTGTAACAACCACGTTTTCTATACTAACAATTAAGTCAAATTCCAATGTCTTCACAAGTCCAACTTTCTTTTCACTATCAAATTATTTCTTTCTTTTTCCCAGTAACTCTCAGTGAGTTTTAACTGCAAGTATGTAGTTCCCTTGTTTCAGAGCAGTTTAATGACGAGTGCTGTGCTGATGTGTGATAGCGCAAATGACCTAATAACACATTTATGCATTTACTGTTTATGTAGTGTCTTTTGGATTATCTCGATTTGGTCTTCTTCAAGTCGTGGTATCATGCGGTAAGTTGATTAAGCGTCAAGTTGGTGTGATTTTGGGTATTATTTCAGATGAGTTCCGTGGGACGCCTTAGTGTAGTATGTGTATAACAGGCCCTGGAGGATGAACGTTAAATCATGAAGATGGTAAATTTATAACATTACTCGACAACTTTCTCAAGTTACTTCACCCGTATTGCATTATATACACCCTCCTCTATACTTGTAAAGGGTGTATCAGTACCCACCTCCCTCCCCCCTTCCCCTCCTCTCTCTCTCTCTCAGTCATATTTTTAGCAAAAAATTATAGTCCTTTATCATGTAGTTATTTCAAAGTCATTCTTCTCTCTCTCTCTCTCTCTTTCTCTCTCTCTCTCTCTCTCTCTCTAATTTTTAAAAAAATTAGCCTGTTGTCATGTTGTTACCATTCTCTCTCTCTCTCTCTCGCTCTCTCTCTCTCTCTCTCTCTCTCTCTCTCTCGTTTAATGGGATGAATTGCGTCACTCCCAAACTCTTTTATCAAAGACAACAAAGGACCTGTTGCAGACTTGCTCAAATTAACCGTAATGCTTTCTTTTGGGTATCAGCAGAATTACGTAGTGATAATGCCAACGTCGTTTCCCCATCACCAACTACTTCATTACGGGCTTATGCTAAAGTTAGGCTACGAAGCTAATCCTGAGGCACATAAAGCTTAAAACATCATCTCCTACCTAATACCAAACAAGATAAAAACTCGGAAATGTAGCTGCGCTGATCAGTAAAAGACAAAGAAGTCTGAACATTCAATAAACACACTCCAGGAGGTTTTTTCCAGGAAGTGTTCCATTCGGTCACTGAGACCGCGGAAGCTCCAGCAGTTATGGAAATGAAGAGGAAACGAATGACTGGATTTATTTTTAATTTGAAAATACTTGTTGGTGCGTCATTTCTCTATTCTTTTAAATGCTGGAATCTGAATAAAACATGTACGCTATTAATGGTACAGAGAGAGAGAGAGAGAGAGAGAGAGAGAGAGAGAGAGAGAGAGAGAATGATAAGTTATGCACATAAAGTGCCTTTACTGATAAAGAGATTTAATAACATGTTTTTCAGTAGGTTTTTCCTCGACTTTCATTTGAGAGAGAGAGAGAGAGAGAGAGAGAGAGAGAGAGAGAGAGAGAGAGAGAGAGAGAGAGAGAGAGAGAAGGAAGATGCCGGCAATATCTTTGTTGGGAAGACTTAGACAAATCATAATTGTTGCCTGAACTTGAAGGGAAGAAATGCAAGCATCAGTTGTCCGTAAGACATTGAATGTGCAAAGACTGAATCAATAACGCATTGAATGCAGCTCTTGCAGCGTTTGCAGTTGATCGTCTATAGTTGTTTACCGCTTATGCAACATACTTTAAATTTCCCTATTATCTAAGTAAAGATCATGGTAAAGATCAGTGAAATAAGATTAAGTCACGATTAATTAGACTCTAATTCGTTCAGAAAAAAATCCGGAAACAACAGGACTTTACTTGGGACACACGAAAATCATCCCTGGATCTGACGCAGCTGTCAGGCTGAAAGGTCCACTAATGCAACTGCCAAAACGAAAGGTCATTCAGGTCACTTCAAACGCAAATTCTTTTATGTAGCTGTCAGCAAGAAACGCCTCTTATGCACATTTCAGAACTGGAAGACAATTTATGTATATATCAGAGTAGATGGTCATTTGTGAAGCTGTCAAAATAAAAGGCCATTGGTGCATCTGTCTGAAAGGAAGGTTATTGACGCACCTTCCAGGATGGAAAGTCATTCGTGTAAATATCAGCACGGCAGGGAATCCATGTCATCTTCAGGAGTGACAGCCATAAGCTATCAGAATGAAATGTCATAACAGTCTAGCTGTCATAAGTGAAGGTCATTTCTGTAGCTGTTATAATGGAAGGTCATCTAAGAAGCAGTCAAAATGCAAGGATATCTAGGTAGTCGTCAAAGAGGAAGACTCCGGCATCTGTAAGAACGGATGGTCACATTGTATGTGATTGTCAGGTTTGGTATCTATTCATGTACCTGGCAGAACAGAAAATCATTTATGTACGTCAGAATAAAAGGCCCTCTTATAATAGTGAACAGTATGGAGGATATTTCTAGTTTAGCTCTCAATTATTATTATTATTATTATTATTATTATTATTATTATTATTATTATTATTAGCAGGCGCGTCCTCTCACTGCAGGATCACATAAGCGTGAGTATTTTACTATTGGAAAATAACGGTTCAATTATCAGGCCATTTTTTCTTACTATTTTTACCACCATCATAATCATCATCATCATCATTGCCTCCAACACCGTGCAACTCAAAGGGCCTCACCATCTTCATGCCAGTTGCATACAGCTGGCTGTGCAATATTTTCCGAGGTCAGACAGACAGACAGGCAGACCGAATTAGCTTTAGTTCCCATGTGTAGAATCTGAAAAAGAATGTGGAACCTTGTCAAACTGAATGTTCAGATCTTGTGAAATTGATTATAAAGAATTGGCAGTTCTCTTTTCACTATTAATGACTTGAAATTACAGATTGAAGTGTGGATTATGTTTAGGAAAACAATTGAAATCGAAAATTTATCAGTGCTCGTAGGTTTTACTTAAAAAATAGACTACCCTTTTACCTTATATCTGTAAAAGTAAATAGACAAGTGTGATACTTTCATATTCATTTCAAAGATGAAAGCGCTTGTATCAGATAGAAAGCTTCGGATTAGTCATTTAATTAACGAATACCTTTTGAAGTCAATCAGGAAACATTACGTTAATGGAATTCCAGTTTATGGGACCAGCTGTAATTATCGACTAAGATAATATCATTATGTCCCGTAAAGGCTTCCATGCTGTTGATAACTCGTTTAAAAATACATTTTAATATTTATATCCCATAACTCAATGGAGACAACCAAAAGCCCACTTACACACGCACGCACACACACACAAATGTAGTGTTGCTGTTAGTCTTCACTCGCTCACTTTTTGTCATTCAAGCAACGGCAGAGAATGATAGACATTCAATATGGTTTTTCTCGAAAATGTTGCATATCACAATTTTCATCAGTTTTATATATATATATATATATATATATATATATATATATATATATATATATATATATATATATATATACATCATAATCCTTCCAAGAATTTTCAAGTAATCGTCGAACAAGAACATTGCGCGTAGTGGGGAAGAAGAAGTACATTTCTCTTCTCTCTCTCTCTCTCCTCTCTCTCTCTCCTCCTCTAAGAATCAAGAACCGTGTTTCCACGGTTCTCCTTCGCCAATACGGTTTGTGAAATTCGTTATGACTACTTGCTTTGTCTCGTTTCCATTGGAGAGATTGATACGTAATTAATTCATATTGAATACGTTTGGAGAATGCTCCTGTTTATTTTGCATGTCTGTCTGTCTGACTGACTCCTTATCTAAAAATAATGCCGCATTTAGCGAATGCATTTCCCTCAACAACGATTTCATTCCATACACTATTCTCTCTCTCTCTCTCTCTCTCTCTCTCTCTCTCTCTCTCTCTCTCTCTCTCTCTCTGTGGATGTCAGGCGATCTCTTAGCAATACAGTTCCCACGGAGGCCATTCATTCCCAGGGCTGCAATTCCCCATACAGTATAGATCGCATTTGCATCTGATTCCGGAAGCCTCCATTTGCATAAACTGGGCCGCAGAAAATTACAGCATTACAGTGACTCTGTTATGTCTCGCCGTTGCAGATCTGTTGCAAAGACTGGCGATTGATGCTGCAGTTATTATAGGTTTCAAATCTCAGCGAGTGAATGAAATATGAAAAATGGAGTGCTCTCTGTGCCCAAAGTAATAATAATAATAATAATAATAATAATAATAATAATAATAAAATAATAATAATATAATAATAATAATAATAATAATAATAATAACAAAATCAAGAAGAAAGTATCACTCATTGATGTCGCAATTCCATGGGACACAAGAGTTGATGAAAAAGAATGGGAGAAAATGGATACGTATCAAGACCTAAAATAGAAATAAGAAGGATATGGGATATACCAGTGGAAATTGCACCCATAATCATAGGAACACTAGGCACGATTCCAAGATCCCTGAAAAGGAATCTGGGAAACACTAGAGGCTGAAGTAGCTCCAGGACTCGTGCAGAAGAGTGTGATCCTAGAAACGGCGCTCATAGTAAGGAAAGTGATGGACTTCTAAGGAGGCAGGATGCAACCCGGAACCCTACACTATAAATAACCACCCAGTCGAATTGGAGGACTGCGATAGACCAAAAAAAGATAATAATAATTTATCCTTTTGAACATGGGTCCTGATTTCACGGATAGACCAATTCCCAGACCCGAGCTTTGTATATCGTTAGAGCTGAAATTTTACTGTGGAGGACGATGGCCTTGCAAACTATATTGCATCTCAATAAATTCCTCTTAAAAAGTTGCACAAAGGGACGATTTTTCAGCTGGATACTTGCAGCCCTTTGGGGGAGAGAAGATCAACAACACACGCGTACAGACTTTGTCAGATACATACTTGTATATATGTAATTGTACATCTTTGCCTTATTATACAGTATACAGCTAAGGAATAATCGAGAATATAAAGATTATAACCCAATGATATGAAGAGCCACTTTCATAAAGTCTCATAGAATTATATTCTCATAGAATTATAAAATACGACTGATAATCTTTTAAAAAACCAAAAGAAAGGGGAGGGGAGGGAAAACAAAAATACTAGAAAGCGAGAGAAAGTAAATATAAATATTCGGAGGGAGGGAGGAGAACAGAACCAAAGAGAGAGAGTGTGAGGAAACAAAAAGAACGAATGGGGGAAAAATAGGGTAGAAGAGAGAGAGAGAGAGAGAGAAAGTACTCCCACGGGGGCGATCCTTTGAAAAAGAAGCCTTAAGACAAAGGTCCCTTTAATAGGTTCGTGGGTCTTAGTGGTCCTTAGCCACCACGAGTGCTGTGTGTCCCTGATGAGGGGGACATATTTAGAGAGGCCATTCCCCTCAAGACAGGTTGGTTTCCTCTCGAGAAGCAAATGACCTTGCTTACGGGAAATGAGACGCCAAGAAGTAGGAGAGAGAGAGAGAGAGAGAGAGAGAGAGCGAGCCTTCATGAATATCTTTATAATAATACATGGCAGAGCTGTCACATTTCAATCTGTTTTTAGTTGATTATCCAAGATGTGGTTATAGCAATAAATGACGATATATTCGCCTATCTATCTATACCTCTATCTATCTATCTATCCATATATAATACATAGAAAACGGGAATATCCCCGTGAGCCCACTCTCACTGTAGATACACACTTCAGACGAAAACAATTGTTTGCTTCTTAAACAAAGGGTTACCTCGTTTCCGAAAAAAACAAGGGGGGCGGGTGGGTGGTACTGGAGTGATGACTCATTGCGATATGGAAATTTGAAGGTCCACTCTCGTCCTTTATTTGTTGTCTTGGAACTTTCAGTTATTAGTCTTTTGATTCATTTGTTTGTTCATGGAGCAATAAATTTATATAATATATTTATGTAAATATATATATATATATATATATATATATATATATAAATATATATATATATATATTGTGTGTGTGTGTATGTATGTGTGTGTATATATATGTGTGTGTGTGTGTGCGCGCGCGCGTGTATTACGACTGTAATAGATAACAGCAGATAGAAAGTATATATATATATATATATATATATATATATATATATATATATATATATATATATATATATATATATATATATATATATATATGTGTGTGTGTGTGTGTGTGTGTGTGTGTGTGTGTGTGAATGCAAATACGACTGAAATAGATAACAGGCAGATTAAAAAAAGAAAAACCGTGGTTTTGATTATCTAATCCCATGAGAATTCCCGAGAACAGGAAAGTTAAAAACATATTTTAAAGCCACATAAATACACTGACACACATATATGTATATATATACACACATACACAAACCATCAATATTATTAATGCAATAAATCCAACAGGCACACGAGCAATATAAATGCAACACGTAGAACGTTCCCAGAGCCCCCAGTGGGATAGCGAACTCGTGTCCGGAGTAGAGAGGAATCCCCGGTGGGTGATTGAGAGAGAAGAGTTATGAATCATCCCTCCTCCAGATTCGAGTTTGCTGATCCTCAAATCTTCTGGTCTATACAAATCCCCCATTTCGAATACATGGCAGAGGGTGTTTGCTCTCTCAACCCTCTCTCTCTCTCTCTCTCTCTCTCTCTAATGTTCTCGTTCGTTCTTTCTAGTTTACTTATTCACTTTCTTTTTTTCTTCTGGGTCTTTTCTCTTTGGGTGGTTTTGGTTATTTTTTTTTTCTCCATCCAGGTCTTTCTTTTCACGTGTGTACTCAGAAATTTGTCCTTTTATGTAAGTCCATGCCTCTCAAATATACTTTTATATATATATATATATATATATATTATATATATATATATATATATATATATATATATATATAGACTATATACATATATATATACATTTATATATATATTAATATATACCATATATTTATAGATAAATATAAAATGTTTTTTATATATTATATATATATATATAGATTATATATATATATATATACTATATATTATATATATATTTATATATATCTATCTATGATCTATATATATATTATATATATATATATATATATATATATACATATATATATATATATATATATATATATATATAAATTCACCTTTAAAATTATTATTTTCTAGAATTAAAACCGCATCTAGAAGCATGTAGCCAAACTAATCAAATCCTAGTAATAATGAAAACGTTTAAAAACTGAGAATTTCGAGTATTTTACATTTGTAACCCAGTAAAAAGAAAAAAAAAAAAAACAAAAAAAAAAAAAAAAAAAGACGTCGATATTTACATTTATGATTTTCATAAGCGCTCAGAAAATTATTTTTCAACTCGAGAAAAGATGATATTAATCTCATCAATTTTACGAATTAATTATAAAACTGGGGAATTACATTAATCGTAATTAGGACTGAAAAATGAAATGAGAAATGGCAAAAGCAACAAAGAACGAACGCTTGATTTACATATTTAATAATTAATTATATGTAAGAATGCGTGTTGATAATAATGATAACTTCAGTTGTCAGACAGCGTAAAATTTACGCCAAAAATTTTTCACTTAAAACTTCATTTTCCAGATCAAACTAAATGATGCAAAATAAAAAAAAATGAATTAATAAGAAAAGTAATAAAAAAACTAATATACAGCTATATAAGATCAGACATTTGTTGTCAAAATCGTGGCATGAACTTGACCCCAGCGCGTGAGCTGCCTGTGGCTGTTATAAAACAGGTTTTGATTCACTTGAACAGTTGTGTCAGAAACCGAGTCCCAATTTGTACTTTTTTTTATTTATTTTTATTTTTTTTAGGTCAAAAGAGAAGTTATTGTTGGGGAAAATATCATCCGAGTTTTGTTGGTTTGTAATCAGAAATGTTATGAGATTATTTAGCAAAGTTCTCTATTAATTTTTTTTAATCCGTCATCTGTACTAAACAGTTTATATAATAATAATAATAATAATAATAATAATAATAATAATAATAATAATAATAATAATAATAACCAACCAGAAAAGACTATACAGCCAACTAAGAGGGGAAGACAACCACCCAGAAATTCCTGAAGCCGAACCAAGTAAGAGACTCTGGGAAAACATATGGAGCAATCCGGTATCACACAACAAACATGCAACATGGCTCCAGGAAGTCAAGGAAGAAGAAACAGGGAGAATAAAACAAAGATTCACAGAGATCACGACAGACACAGTCAGACACCAACTAAAGAAAATGCCAAACTGGAAAGCCCCAGGTCCCATGATGAAGTCCATGGATACTGGCTCAAAACTTCAAGGCCTACACCCACGAATAGCAGAACAACTCCAGCATTGTATCTCAAATCACCAAGCACCCAAATGGATGACCACAGGAAGAACATCCTTAGTACAAAAAGACAAGAGTAAGGGAAACTATAGCCTAGTAACTACAGGCCTATCACCTGCCTACCAATAATGTGGAAGTTACTAACAGGTATCATCAGTGAAAGGCTATACAACTACCTAGAGGAGACAAACACCATCCCCCACCAACAGAAAGGCTGCAGAAGGAAGTGTAGGGGCACAAAAGACCAGCTCCTGATAGACAAAATGGTAATGAAGAACAGTAGGAGAAGGGAAAAACCAACCTAAGCATGGCATGGATAGACTATAAGAAAGCCTTCGACATGATACCACACACATGGCTAATAGAATGCCTGAAAATATATGGGGCAGAGGAAAATACCATCAGCTTCCTCAAAAATACAATGCGCAACTGGAATACAATACTTACAAGCTCTGGAATAAGACTAGCAGAGGTTAATATCAGGAGAGGGATCTTCCAGGGCGACTCACTGTCCCCACTACTCTTCGTAGTAGCCATGATTCCCATGACAAAAGTACTACAGAAGATGGATGCCGGGTATCAACTCAAGAAAAGAGGCAACAAAATCAACCATCTGATGTTCATGGACGACATCAAGCTGTATGGTAAGAGCATCAAGGAAATAGATACCCTAATCCAGACTGTAAGGATTGTATCTGGGGACATCAGGATGGAGTTTGGAATAGAAAAATGCGCTTTAGTCAAACATACAAAAGGGCAAAGTAACGAGAACTGAAGGGATAAAGCTACCAGATGGGAGCAACATCAAACACATAGGTGAGACAGGATACAAATACCTGGGAATAATGGAAGGAGGAGAGTATAAAACACCAAGAGATGAAGGACACGATCAGGAAAGAATATATGCAGAGACTCAAGGCGATACTCAAGTCAAAACTCAACGCCGGAAATATGATAAAAGCCATAAACACATGGGCAGTGCCAGTAATCAGATACAGCGCAGGAATAGTGGAATGGACGAAGGCAGAACTCCGCAGCATAGATCAGAAAACCAGGAAACAAATGACAATACACAAAGCACTACACCCAAGAGCAAATACGGACAGACTATACATAACACGAAAGGAAGGAGGGAGAGGACTACTAAGTATAGAGGACTGTGTCAACATCGAAAACAGAGCACTGGGGGCAATATCTGAAAACCAGTGAAGACGAGTGGCTAAAGAGTGCATGGGAAGAAGGACTAATAAAAGTAGACGAAGACCCAGAAATATACAGAGACAGGAGAAAGACAGAAAGAACAGAGGACTGGCACAACAAACCAATGCACGGACAATACATGAGACAGACTAAAGAACTAGCCAGCGATGACAATTGGCAATGGCTACAGAGGGGAGAGCTAAAGAAGGAAACTGAAGGAATGATAACAGCGGCACAAGATCAGGCCCTAAGAACCAGATATGTTCAAAGTATGATAGACGGAAATAACATCTCTCCCATATGTAGGAAGTGCAATACGAAAAATGAACCATAAACCACATAGCAAGTGAATGCCCGGCACTTGCACAGAACCAGTACAAAAAGAGGCATGATTCAGTGGCAAAAGCCCTCCACTGGAGCCATATGCAAGAAACATCAGCTACCTTGCAGTAATAAGTGGTACGAGCACCAACCTGAAGGAGTGATAGAAAACGATCAGGCAAAGATCCTCTGGGACTCTGGTATCAGAACGGATAGGGTGATACGTGCAAACAGACCAGACGTGACGTTGATTGACAAAGTCAAGAAGAAAGTATCACTCATTGATGTCGCAATACCATGGGACACCAGAGTTGAAGAAAGAGAGAGGGAAAAAATGGATAAGTATCAAGATCTGAAAATAGAAATAAGAATGGATATGGGATATGCCAGTGGAAATCGTACCCATAATCATAGGAGCACTAGGCACGATCCCAAGATCCCTGAAAAGGAATCTGGAAAAACTAGAGGCTGAAGTAGCTCCGGGCCTCATGCAGAAGAGTGTGATCCTAGAAACGGCACACATAGTAAGAAAAGTGATGGACTCCTAAGGAGGCAGGATGCAACCCGGAACCCCACACTATAAATACCACCCAGTCGAATTGGAGGACTGTGATAGAGCAAACAAAATAACAATAATAATAATGAGAGATCACCTCAAAATAAGAGATATTATTAATATGTTCACATTGGAGGGATGAGGATTACCTGGTCGAGTCCCTCCCATTTGCAATATTATAGTATAAATTGTACATCTCTCTGTTTCCCCACCATAACTGCGGCGACCTACAGCAGTGGACTAACAACTAGATATGTAATTTACTGATCACTCCTTAGAGGACTACTGGAATTTTAGGGATCTTACCATTTCCCTGTATCTCTTTCTTACTAGCTGGGGATCGAACGCTGGTCATTCAGTTTCGAGCTGAAGGAAGGAGAGAGAGAGTAAGTCTAATGCGGACGTAGTGACACAGACACAATTAAAGACATACAGACAGACAAGCATACAGGAACTAGAACAGTCGGTATGCCAGATTGAAGTGCATCAAACAAAGAGAGAGAGAGAGAGAGAGAGAGAGAGAGAGAGAGCTAAGGATATTTGCGGTGAAAGGATCAAGGCGATGGAATCCTTCAGTGCCAAACCAACGGTTCATTTTTATCCAATATCTGTAAGTTACGAAAAGATAAAGTTGGTCCAGGGATATTACTTATGTTTGAGGTCGAAGTTATCTTATATCAGTTCACTCAAGAGTCTTTCAAAACCAAATGAGAGAGAGAGAGAGAGAGAGAGAGAGAGAGAGAGAGAGAGAGAGAGAGAGAGAGGAAGTGCATTTGGGATGGCGGGGGAGGGGGGAAGGGGAGAGGGAGATGGGACGAATCTGTAAGACAAATGCAGCTTTAAAAGGTCTGCTGGGGCCCCCAGTGTTCTGTTATGAGAGAAACATATTTATGAATCGTTCCGCTTAAGGAAGGTTTATTTTTCTTTTCTGTTTCCGCTATTGCCACACTGGCGATTAAAAGAGAGAGAGAGAGAGAGAGAGAGAGAGAGAGAGAGAGAGAGAGAGAGAGGAAGAAGCTTGATGTAGTTGTGCATTCGTTCATTGTATTGCTGTTTGTTTCGGAATCTTTAAGAGGACTTGATATCATGAGAGAAAAACAGGCGGTCAGCCAAATGCCAGGTCTCTCTCTTCCTTAATTAAACCCGGCACAAATTAAATGAGCCTTTTGGGAGAGTTTTTTTTAATTTATTTTTTTTATATATTTTTTTCTCCCTTCTATTTGACCAGAGTGTTTCAGGTCTTCCTGGTACATAGCGCTTTCAGAAGAAGGGAAATGGACAAAAATAAAAATAAACACCAATGACTAATTTTTCTTTTTCTTTTTTGCAAGAGCGGATTTACTTTTATTTGTAAACCTTATGCGATGGTTTGATCAGGTGTTCACACGCGGCCAGTTCGAGTGTGTGTATTCA
>NC_087215.1:11358385-11398777 GCF_015104395.2 Macrobrachium nipponense | reverse complement strand
TCCAGGGGCGTCAGTGGTGACTATGGGTGAGTTTTGCAACAACTCATAATGTAGACTTTGTGAGTGTCTGTTGCATCCCGGCTGTAAAGTGTTCGGTGTCTGTGAAATGAAGGTGCCATATCGTCCGATACTGCCATTGTGTGTTTTTATTTGTCCAACTTTTAAAAGTATTTTTCCTGGACTTTTCCGTGGTTTTGCCAAGAGGTTTTTTATAGGATCGAGAAGATTTATTGAACAAATCTTATTTATGCTTGATAGAGGTTTATACTTGGTAGAATTTGCGTACAGTGAGTTTAAGGATGGTGTGTTGATAGTCACTTATATTTTAAGGAATTTATTAAGAAAATAATAATAAAGTTATGGCAAACTTTGCAGGATTTTGGCTTCTTGTGATAACTGAGGTTGCCTGAAGAAGATGAAAAAACTTTTGAAAGCGATTGTCCAAGAATTAAAAAATAAATTAATTAATTAAAAGTTTTATACATTTGTCGCACCAAATGTAAATTCTCAGAAAGTAGTATTTCCATCTAATTCCATCGCGAGGTGGCAGCCCCCACCTCACCCGAGTTTCCTTCCTGCGGTCTAACCACCGTCAAAACTTCCGCAGTTCCCCAACTTCGCTCCCTCTGGAGAGGTCCTCGGCGAAAACTTCCGGCCGAAATTGCCGGCAATTCGTCTGTCTGTAAACGGTTAAATTCCCGCCGCCAGTTCCTCAGGAAGTTCTCAGGTGTTCGTCTCTATCCTCCTCCTCCTCCTCCTCCTCCTATTATTAATAGTCTCACAAATAGACAAAATAAGTACACAAAGTAATCGTTACAGGTATAAGAAATTAACCAATAGGTCTCGAATATAAAAGTGTCAAAGAGGTATGTTATACATATGTGAATTTTATATCTTTTTATCTTGGGGACGAAGAGCAATTGTACAGATGTGTAGTATCTGTGGTTCTTCCGCAGGACGAGGCTGTGGATATGAAATGAAGAATGATGACATATATCTTTCATGATAACTCCTCTTATTGAATATATATATATATATATATATATATATATATATATATATATATATATATATATATATGAAAAGTTATCGTGAAAGGTATATATCATCACGCTTTATGTTTTGTCTGACCTTAACGAGCGAGTGACAAGATTTATTTATTCTTAAGCATCTATTTTTCTTTATAGTAATGGGACTTCTGAATTTTATTTCTTCTTTCATAGTTTGAATGTTTTGTATGTGGATTTGCGATTACGAAATATTGCTAGATATATGATGCTTCAAACGAAATCTTTAAATTAAAAAAATATTACGTCGTTATATAAAAGCACCAAATGAAATTTTCATATATTCGGGTTGTGATACTTCCGGTATTTCACAGCGGATAAAAAAAAAAATTTTTGCCAGGAAATCGTCATGGAATAGGATTCTTCATGATTCCAATTCCATTCCAGAATATCAATGGAAATATGTGTGATGTTCATATCGCAATGTACCAGAAATGGCAATAACGCTCACTCTGGCATTGTTTTTAATGACAATTATAGAAAAATGATTAAATTTGGGGGTCTGAAATTTACTTTCGGTGCGTGGAGCGTTGCCAGCTGGAAATGTATTAATATTTGTACCTAACAATAGAACTGAAGAAGAAATGCCTAAGATCTTTCCCACTTGGGCCTGTATACATACATACATATATATATATACACACACAACACACACACATATATATATATATATATATGTGTGTGTTGTGTGTGTGTGTCTGTATGTATGTATGTATGTATGTATGTATGTGTACTACCACTAAATATCTTTCTTAAGGAAAATAAAGAAACATGATTATTTCCCAACTGATTGTTCCTTTTTTAGACATTAATAACAGCCATTGTAGATCGACATATAGTAAACAACAGGGTCTGCCCAGAAAGTCATGGAAATGTTTGTATGTTGTATATATGATACTTATAGGTAAGGGCTCTTTCACGTTTTCTTAAAAGATAAATTCTCTCTCACTCTCTCTCTCTGTCTCTCTCTCTCTCTCTCTCTCTCTCTCTCTCTCTGTCTAGAATAGTTAAATTACAGGAGTCACGTCAGTTTATTTTTTACACACACCCAAAATTGTCATTTATAATCCCCCCCCCCCCCCCCCCCACCCACCCCCACCCCTAAAAAAATCGGTACCAAAACATTCAGACGAAAACAAACGTAGAGCAGAAAGAGAGTCATCCTTCAAATAACCCGACCTCGCCTTATGGCATTCATTTTATTTTCATTTAACTCCCCAGTGGAAACTGATGTGAACAACAAAGCTTTTAATGAATTTGTGCATTTTATTTTCGTAACGTTTATATTGCATGAGCTGATGTCACTCTTCCGATGGTTTGACAGAGTATTTCCGCTTCTGATGTTGTCGCTGGAATATTTTTGTCGCTTTTCTATCCTCGAAGAGACGTATATATTTTTTTTCTGTCATCAGTGGCATGTGAGAGTCATTTTCCCCATGGATGTTAACACATTGGACTCCAGGTATCAGAGGAGGCGCTTCCATTATTGGGTAAAATTTGGCCTTCACAAAAATTCTGTGCCAACTGGAATGTAACAGGTATTTTTGTGCATGAATTTTCTTTTTATGCGATATTTGTATATTCTAGTATCTGGTATAATACATGTATATATTATATATATATATATATATATATATATATATATATATATATATATACATATATATATATATATATATATATATATATATATATATATATATATATAATATATATATATATTATATATATATATATATATATATATGATAACGTATACCTATACTCTGTGTGTGAGGCTTAAGGAATAAATCAAGGCAGAAGTCACTACCACATTTATCTTTCAGTTGTACAGTCTATGTGGAACTTCATATATGTTAACTTCCACAGCAATTTCAGCGTCTGTTACCTGCGAAGAAAACTTATCAACTGTGCATTCTGAGCTGTTTCTGAGCTGTTCAGCAATATCTGTTTGTGTGTGTATATATCATATATATATATATATATATATATATATATATATATATATATATTATATATATATATATATGTAATTTTAGTTGTTCTCTTCCGGTAGTATGTTTGTATCTAAGAAGTGTAGTAAATAATACAAAATGCTTATGCATATTGTGCTTATTTATTCGGAACTCTATTTTTGTAGGAAATTTATAGAGAGAGAGAGAGAGAGAGAGAGAGAGAGAGAGAGAGAGAGAGAGAGAGCGCTGCAGAATGCAAGCCCATCCCCGTCGCTTTCTTGGACAATATCTTCCTACTGTCACTTCCGCCTCTGCAGATGAAATTAATCCATTCATAAAATCCACTTTACCTTCTCCTCTTTCTTGTTTTTCTTCTCCCTCCTATTCTTCTTTCGCTCCGGTGTCGTCAAGTCTTACATAACTCCATCCTTCAATCACCTTCCATTTCTTGAAGGCGTCTGGAGTCTCGGGCTGACACCAGTCACTAGATGGGACCCCCTACCGAGGCCCGATAACTGATCCCCTTCTCTCCACCAACCCCCATCCAACAAACCCTCCACCTCCCCACACCCTGCCTCCGCCCTCATCTCCCCCTCCCAAGTATCTTCATCAATGTTTTGTTGTTGTTTAAAGTTGTTGCGTCTTGGACAATACTGCCTTCAGGATGTTTCTCCTCGTGGCTGTATATTTTTTAGGGCTGGAAATGGATTAGCCTGTTTATTGCTTGTGGTTATGAATGAGTTTCTTTACGAAAATTGTTCATATAATTTTTTTTACGCTTGTTCACCCAATTTTATAGACGTAAAGCAGAAGTGGCTTTCGTGTGCGTGTACAAGGGTTGATGTGAGTGTGTACAGTGTTGACGCATGAAATAATATTATTCATATCTTCGTACATCATAAGTCAGTGCATGAAAAAACATGCATATTATGCATGTTTTTTTTTCATGTGTGTTTGTAACTGGTATGTTATTATCAACAAAGACACACACACATATATATGTATATACACACACACACACACACACACACACACACACATATATATATATATATATATATATATATATATATATATATATATATATATATATACAAACAAGTTTCTTCTAGCTGATAGAACTAAAATTGTGTCTTGCCGCCTTGAGGTTACAAACCTTTTTATATAAATTGGACACCGGGGAAACTGGTGTTAGCGTTAAAATTGCCTGAAATGAGGATTCTGGAGAACAAGTAAATAAATTGTTGCTTTACTAAAAGTAAAGAGTATCTGTAAATTCTTTTCGGGGAAAGAGGAATGAGATTCAAGATTGAAAGTGTGTACTAGTCTTGTAAAATGATAGTCAAGATAAAGCAACTTTTCCTTAGCGACCTAAATTTGAAGGTTCATAAAGATTTACGAAGCGGAAATGAAACGTTTTTTTTAGATTTTTTTTTTTCTAGAACCTCATTCCGGGGGCGTATTCCCCAACTGTAACCCAGTATCAGGACCCTCTCTGAAAAAAAAGCGGGATGCCATATTTTAAAAACTAATCATAGAATCTTCTTAACAATAATCCATAATAAATTACGGAAGAAATACTCCTTAAATTAACCTAAGGGCATTACAAAAAAAATTGGACCTGGTGCAAATTTGTATACATTTCGGGAATTTATATCCCGGGTTTAATACCGCCTGAAAACCAGAAGTTAAAGAAACCTACAATCAAGGATTATAATTGTATCTTTATACTTGATTGCCATAGTTATCATGTTTTTTACAGCCAGTTTTCTTCACATTTTTTTTTATATTGGCGTGCCAGAGAGCCTTCTGCGGAAGTGTATACTTAAGGCCGCGGCAGTTACCGTCAATTTGGAAACAACTTCCAGTGGAAGGAGAAATGCTTTCTCTCACGGATGGTCCTTAAGCGATGGTTGGCTGTGTAATAGAAGCATCTTAGGAGTAACATGGAACGTGCTCGAGAGCTGTGATTTCATTCTCTTGTTCCATTGCCAGTTACCTAATATATATATATATATATATATATATATATATAATATATATATATATATATATATATATATATATATTATATATACATATAATACGTGTCTGTCACACGCACATAACTAAGTTGAAATGTATGTACGATATTACTCCAAGATAATATATGAAAGTTAAAAAAAAAAAAAAAAAAAAAAGGAACAGCAGTAAGTCCTTGACAAGCTCTGCGTCCTTCAGTGCTTCCTTAAAGGCAACAGGAGACAGCGTCGAGGCTTTGGAGGCTCATGAAGAAGAAAGTGCAGCCTCATTCTTGTCAAAATTGGTGATGCAGTCATCAAAATGCCTCCTGAGAATAGAAAGGGCCTGGTGGTCATCCACAGCGGAGTTGCCCGCGAGTTATACAACATTATGAAAGACCTTAAGCGTCCCTGCTTGACAGAGGCTGCTGTTTTCAGTCATGATTGTTTACTGTGTGCCCGAAGTGTGTGCGTATTCGTGCCACTCACAGTGAGAGGAAGACAGTAGCCTGAAATTCTTATTAAGTTTGCTCTAAGTTTGGTTGTCTTTTTTTAAGGATATGTTTATCCATTGTGACACAAAATGAAATTCTTCGTTGGACGAGTCGGTTACGTGCTCGACGACCTATCTCAGGGTCCGGGTTCGATTCCCCGCTCTGCCAACGCGGAATCTCAGGATTTTGTTTCTGGTGATGGAAATTCATTTCTCGATGTGGTTCGGATCCCACAATAAGCTGTAGGTCCCGTTGCTAAGTAACCAATTGGTTCATAGCCCTAGGAGAGCTATTAATCAGCTCAGTGGTCTGGTAAAACTAAGATATACTAAACTTTTATTTTCACGCAAAATGAAATGAAATCAATAACAAATATAGCTTAGAAATTCATAGTTTCCAATTCTTTTCAAACGAGGAAGGCATTTCTAGTATTAAGGGAAAAGGGGGAGGGGGAGGGGGAGGGGGAGGGGGTTTTTTTTTTGTGTAAAGAGAGGGAACACAAAAAGAGCAATTATTGGCACGTGTCGGAAATAAGAGAAGTCATTCAACTGTTTATAACCAGACCCAAGCAGTTTGGTCACGAAGGTTCTGCTCATTTCCTCATGAGGACCGAAGGAGAATAAGATATGTGATGGGGGTGGGAGGGAAGAAATCTTAAGAGGGTCGAATTAGGTTTAGTTTTGGGGGTCGGGTGAGAGAAATAGGAAAAGTTGAATCATATTCTGTCGTAGTAAACTTAAATGAAACGTGCTTTTAAAAACTTTATGGTTTGGTATTTTTATCTGGAAATGGCTTTTTGGGTTTATGCCGTGTCTCCTTTTTCTTGTAATCGCTTTTCTTTTATATTTTTATAAAAAATAATTTTTGTTTTACATTAGTTCTTTTCATGGTCCAAGCTCATAACCATAAACACGCAAACATATATATATATATATATATATATATATATTATATATATATATGTGTGTGGTGTGTGTGTGTGTGTGTGTTTATAATGTAATATGCTATATTATATCCATTCTTATATCTGTATCTATATCTATCTTTTTCTATCTATCATCTATCTATCTAGTACTATATGTATATATATATATATATATATATATATATATATATATATATATAATATATATATATATATATATATAGTTTTATCACTGCGTTTCCTCACTGAAGGCCACTGTGCATCGTTTCTCGAAGCGGCTTATCAGTAAAACCTCGCTGTACCAAATATTGGGTCAGGTGTCGGCGAAGCATTTTATTGCCTATCTTTATTTCGTACTTCCATTTTGCCTCCTTTTTCCCCCAGATTTTCCCGTATTCTCGATCCGGACCTGTATTGTGATAACTTCCTCGACTCAATTGTCTGGGTGTCGTGAGCCGCTACGTGTGGATGTGAAATGCAGTTATTTGTTTCCGTAGACTTTTATTCGAAATCCGTGGTATTGCACACTTTCCATTTATCGTCGTGATTCGTGCACAGTCCGCTTATCTGTCTAATTCGGACGCGTTTCGAACGAGGGTCGAACCTCAGCGTTTTTTCAATGTGATGACGTCATTTCAACCATTTTTATGTGCTTGTCTGATACACTGCCAGATATATGAGATGATATTGCCAAAAGCATCTATTAATTTATTATTATTATTATTATTATTATTATTATTATTATTATTATTATTTTCCTACTAGAAACTTGAGGGGTTAAGAGGTCGTAGAGATTATCACACATACGCTATATATATATATATATATATATATATATATATATATATATATATATATATATATATATATATATATATATATATATTATCGTAGCGGCCTCGAGTAAATAAATTCCCTCTTCCCGAGGTCATTTATCGCTTTGCATCGCCTCTCCCTTATTTGGAAAGGCTTTGTTTATATTACTGTTTAGTTACAGTCTCATTCAAAAGGATTTTGCGGTAATTTAATTTTTATTTCATATGTGAAAACTACTTTATGCGTATGTTTGTTTGACATGAACCTTGTCGAAACTGTTGTGTTCCAGTAATATTGCACTTTTGTGTGTTCATGTTTACACTTATGAATTTATGGACATTTCCAACAAACACCTGGGTAATTTCTTATGAAGGGCTTAAATGATACTGCCTGAGGTAATCAATTAAAATAACTCGGTGAAATTTTGTTTCCTTCCATGATGGTGATAATATTTTTGATGAATTATTTTTCTGAACTACATGGGAACCAATTATGTGAACATTTTCTTCTTCTTCTTCTTCTTCTTCTTCTTCTTCTTCTTCTTCTTCTTCTTCTTCTCTTCTTCTTCTTCTTTTTTCTTCTTCTTCTTCTTCTTCTTCTTCTTCTTCTTATTATTATTATTATTATTATTATTATTATTATTATTATTATTATTATTATTATTATTAATTTGCATGAGCGTAATTCTAAAAAGTATATTGAATTAGCCAATTCGTCCTATAGTGCTAAATCTTCCTAGATTCATATTATAATAAATAAATGGCTGTCTACTTCGCCAAAGCTCTATCTATCTGTGGACGATGACCTTTCTCTTAACCTGTCAATAGCAGAGTGACAGGGGTCGTTGACCTTTATTCAGTCCACTGGTTAGAAACATTGTTAAAAAAAAGAAAGGAACTTTGTCCCAACTATTGTTTTGTGGTTTGCCAACTGTTTGCTTGTTCGTATTTTTTTCTTGACATGTAAATGACAAAGTCTGGATGAGTGGAGGTGCTTGCCGAAGGAAGCTTCGATTGAATGACCATTAGGGCTTCAGGGGACAAAGTTTGTTAACCGCCATTTCGGGTGAGTGTTTGGGACTTCAGAGAGAGAGAGAGAGAGAGAGAGAGAGAGGGAGAGGGAGCTGAAATGTTAACAAACTGAATTCTCTCAGTCATATAAATTGCTTATTTTCATGGGGCACCATTTTCTTTCATTACTACTTGAAAATAAATGTCAGCTCACAAAGTTCACTCGATTTTTGGCGCATTTAATAGCCATTTTTTCATGATGTCTTGGGATCTGAGTAATTTACATAAACAAGTCCCTTTGTGATTATATATATGTATATACGAGAATACACATACACGCACGCACGCACGCACATATAAATATATATATATATATATATATATATATATATATATATATATATATATATATATATGTGTGTGTGTGTGTGTGTGTGGTGTGTGGTGTGTGTGTGTGTGTGTGTGTGTATAACAGAATAATCAGCGAAAATATAATAAGTAGGAGAAGGCCAAGGCAACACAAGGTTTAGTGGCCATTCACACTTGACAATATGAAAGTAGACTTTTAAACACAAACCAAGATCGATCACTTAAAGAAAAACGACTTTCCATTTTCCTTAAAAAATATATTGAATCTGTTTAAATGAATTATGTACCTGATCGTCAGTCGATTATCGAGAGTCAGGCACGCAGACAGTTGATAGTCGAAACACTTCAGACATTAAGGATGTCAAATATTCCCCTTATATAAAGACCTCGTCGATGTTCTTGTTTTGCTCTAGAGAGAAGATGAATGTTTCAGAAAGAATTGATGCTGAACGTGAAAAAGAGGAAGGGAAGGTAACGTTTCTAGAAAAACAAGGTGGTAAAAATATAAAAGATCTGAAGTTACAGATAAAAAAAAAAAGTATTGGAAAAAGAAGTTGGGACAGAAAACAGTGAGCTTCACCAATTTAGGTAGAAAAATTCTGCTCCGAGAGAGAGAGAGAGAGAGAGAGAGAGAGAGAGAGAGAGAGAGAGAGAGAGAGAGAGAGAGAAAGAGAGCAAGTTAACATAGTAGTTTTATATGACCGTTAATTGTAAAAATTATTTATGCTCCTGCATAATTTACTTCTCGGTGGTAGCAGTGTGTTTAATGCATCACGAAGCATTATATGTTTTCCCTTTTTTAGGAAATTTACTGCATATTTTAGACAGGAGAAGCATAATTTATATTAGATTCTATATTTAAATTAAGTGCTAATGGTCGCGCAATGAAGGTTCGTGATTCAAAAACATGTTGATGTCAAAATGAAAACCATAATGATTCACCACATTTTGATCTTCCTTTCAGCAGGTTTATTATAATAGTTGCACGATTGTTTTTATTATTATATTCGTTCTCTCAGAGGTTACTCAAGCTGTATTATGAAAGTGAATTGAAGGGTTCTCTTCCATCCACAAAGGTAAAGTAAAGGTTAATTTGTCACACGTCCCTTTGTCAGTACGTTATTCTGTCAGTCCACAAGCCGTCCCCCGTAGGGGGTAGTGCCGTCAGTGGACCTCACGCGGTGCACTATAGGCATTTCTTAAGGTTCTTTGCAGCGTGCCTTCGGCCCCTAGCTGCAACCACTTTTGTTCCTTTTACTGTACCTCCTTTCATATTGTCTTTCTTCATCTTACTTTCCGCCCTCTCCTAACACTTGATTCATATCTATTTATTTTGGTATTCATTACTCAAACATTGGTTTCTGGTCCTTTCCTGGGAAGCTAGGAACAGTTCTTGTAGGTGGTACAATTTAGGAATTATTCTTGTAGGTTGTACAATTTTAAAATATTTATTCATAATAATAGCTCCTGATTAGTTTAGAATAAAAAATGAAAAATAAAACTGTATTTGCCCGACCCGTAGATTTGATACGCTTCCGTTCCTGGACAACTGCCTTCATCTGATGAGTAGAAATAATGTGGGCAGATGAAGGTTGACAATCTGTCTGTAAATCCTCTCTAGTGAATAATGTGGACAGTCATGTTTACCTCTTTTTTTTTTTACAAAAAAATTTAAATTCATAAATGACGTAAAACAGTTTTGTGCGTAAGATCCCTTTGGGTAATAATAATAATAATAATAATAAAATAATAAAATAATAATAATAATAATAATAATAATAATAATAATAATATACTTTATTAAAAGTAATGGCTACTTCAGCAGCATTACACTTGTAGAGATTCTTCTCTATTTTCCGAATAGCGGCTTTTTCCGTGCTACTTAGACAGGCTAGTAGAGCGCCTATGGAGGTCATGATCAAATACAGAGCCAAAATTGGTGTATATATTGAATTTTACAGATAAACATAGGATAACCATAGTTATCAAAGTCATTAACGATATATATATATATATGTCTCTCTCTCTCTCTCTCTCTCTTTCTTGAAGCAAGCAGCTTTCGTCTGGAGCTGCCAGGACATCCTCGGGCTGGGAAGCTGAGGGTGGACTGATCTTGAAGCGGTTGTTTTGTTGTTTTTTGATTTAGCTGACCTTGTGGTCAGCAACGGGCTCTTGCTCACAGAGCAGCCCGTAAAAAAAAAGCGGTGTCCGTCCTCGTTATATATTTGGAGTTGACAGCAGGGGGTCTGCCCCATGCTGATCTACTATTGGCTGGTGGCGGTAGGTCTTTCGTTTCATTGGTGGCTTGAACCGGGTCTCAAGCCACTTTCCATGCGTTGATGTTGCGATACTGTAAGTCCTGCAGCCGCCTAGACCTCCTTAGCGGGCCGCGGTTACGTCGATGGGCGTTTCGCTATGCTGCGGGACGTCACGGCTAACTTGATTATGATTTGGCTGCGGAAGTATATCGTTCGTTTTCGTCAGAAGACCTTTTTGCCACCAACAATGACACCACCGGAGCACGAACAACCTACACGGAATTCGCGCCCCCCGAACGAGATACTTCCGCAGCCAATCATAATCAAGTTAGCCGTGACGTCCCGCAGCATAGCGAAACGCCCATCGACGTAACCGCGCCGCTAAGGAGGTCTAGGCGGCTGCAGGACTTACAGTATCGCAACCATCAAACCCATCACGCATGGAAAGTGGCTTGAGACCCGGTTTCAAGCCACCAATGAAAACGAAGACTACGCCACCAGCCAATAGTAGATCAGCATGGGGGCAGACCCCCTGCTGTCAACTCCAAATATAAACGAGGACGGACACCGCTTCAAGATCAGTCCACCCTCAGCTTCCCAGCCCGAGGATGTCTGGCAGCTCCAGACGAAAGCTCGCTTGCTTCAAGAAAGAGAGAGAGAAGAGAGAGAGAGAGAGAGATGAAGAGAGAGAGAGAGAGAGAGACATATATATATATATATATAATCGTTAATGACTTTGATAACATATATATATATCGGTAAATACTGATAACTATGGTATCATGTTTATCTGTAAAATTCAAATATATACACCAATTTTGGCTCTGTATTTGATCATGACCTCCATAGGCGCTCTACTAGCCTGTCTAAGTAGCACGGAAAAAGCCGCTATTCGGAAAATAGAGAAGAATCTCTACAAGTGTAATGCTGCTGAAGTAGCCATTACTTTTAATAAAGTATGCTTGAGAGAGGGTCTGCTTCCTAAGTACAATAATAATAATAATAATAATAATGTTAAAAAGGATGGCAGAATTAAGCGAGTTGATTTTATATATACCAGCACCAATAGCAGCCCTTAAACCAAAGACGACCCCGGCCCGAACTGAACTACTCCTACGGAATAATACCAGCACTGACGACGACCCCTGCTTGACCTGGACCTGATATCCTGTTCTAATAAAAGATTGCTTCAGCATTTACAATTTTTGAAAATTCCCAATATGAATATTGGCCAGTTACTTAGAAACATCGCTGAGCCTGAGAAGCGAATTGTAAGGAAAATAGAAAAAACTATGTATAAAATCAACTCGCTTAATTCTGCTATCCTTTTTAACAGCATTTGCTTAAAAGAGGGTCTTCTACCAAAATACACAATAATAATGATAATAATAGTAATGATAATAATAATTCCTGCTCATTTCCAAATTACAGATTTTAGTCGATATTCCTATTAACTATTGTTCCCTTTGCCCGATACACTCGGTATTTAAGAGGCTCAGTGAGATTGTCACACACACACACACACACACACACACACAGAGAGAGAGAGAGAGAGAGAGAATATTTGGGTTATCCTTCAGCCAATGGACGACACTTGTGTCCAGTTTTAAACCTTTTCCCCACTCATCCAACACTTCTGCCATTTCACACTTCGTTAACTCCTGTACACTTGTTGGTGTGTGTGTTTTTGTGTGTAACCTCTTTCAGGCCTCCGCGTTTGAACGACCCAAAGGTTTTTCCTTTCATCTTTTTAGCCTTTTTTTCAGTAGGACCTTCTACCCTTATCGATTCTTTTCCTGTGTACACACACACACACACACACACACACACACACACACACACACACATATATATATATATATATATATATATATATATATATATATATATACACATGTATGTATGTATGTATATATATACATATATATATGTATATAATTATGTATGTATGTATGTAATTGGCTTTACATGTATCTATTTTTCGAATTTACATCTACTATGCAGGGCACCTTGATTATAGTCCTATGAATATGCCTACAGTGTATATTTAAGTGGGCTGCGTGCTTAGTTGTAGTACCTAAACGCCATGCAGATACACCCTTACATAAATGAGGAAGATATTAATCTCATTCAGAATTAGAGATATTTATGACATATCCTTTAGAATATCCCGGGCTGCTAAGTAAAAAATGTGAGTCAAAAATGTCATTGATTTCTGATCATTTTATCATTTGCTTATTCTTCAGTTCTCTGCTCCCAGAAATTGATGGGTTACTTCCAAGGGACTACTGCAAAAAAAAAAAAAAAAAAAAAGAAAAAAAAAAGTCGAAGAAATTAGACGATGTTTCTTTTTTGCATTTCCTTAATCTCGTTCCGCTCCGAAAGAAGGATCTAAAGAGGAAGTTTCTCCACTCTCTCTCTCTCTCTCTCTCTCTATCTCTCCACTCACGAAAAGAGTGGTGGCCGGAGAAGGGATTTTTGGTTGTCTGGTGGGAGCGGTGGGTTAGTGGGTGGGTGGGTGGAGGCCCTGCTTCTAGAAAAGGGCTTGGAGTCAGATTGTGGGGTGGGGAAATGGGCGTTTGTTTTTCTGAGGGTGGGGGTGGGGGAGGGCGGAAATAATAGTCATAAACACGTAAACATTTGGTTCCAAGTGATAGTCTCATAAAGTATTTAGTAGACCAGAAGAAAGATGGAGCGTGAACCTACGATCAGGTTTTGGGGAAGGGGGAATGGTAGGGGAGAGGAATAAGAAAGAATTCCGGGTGGGGGAGACAGACAGGGGCAAAGTAGCGAAAAGGGGGGGGGAAAATCAAGTGTGGGAGGGAGGGAGAGGGGAGGAGGAGGGGGAGGGCGTCCGTCCGTCTGGAATGGAGCCAAGTTTCCAACAGTAGCGGCTGCTTAGTACCACCGCAATACGAGATGGCTGCCCGCACTCCTAGACCTACAAACAGTACCTCTCTCTCTCTCTTTTTCTGCCTTTCTCCCGATTACGAATTGGCGTCCTTGTCCACCTCTTCCTCCTCCCCACCCTCCCTGCTCGTCTGTATTTCATCTGTGTGAAAATGAAGCAAATGTTCTCTTTTCTTTCTGTGGTGATTTTATGGCTGGATTCCATCCCGACCTCTTTTGTTATGGTCATTTCCTCCTCCTTCCTCCTCCTACTCCTCCTCCTTCTACTTCTACTCCTTCTTCTTTCCTTCCTTCCTCAATATCCTTCGTCGTTATGGAACAGAAGGAAGGAAGGAGAGCTGGTTCCTTCGTCAGTCAGTCACCGAAAGAAGGTCGTATAGGCAATGAATGTCATTGCATTGCAATGGCAGCATCATTGGAGGCGGTAGTAGTACTATTTCTGGGAGGTTTATAGATCGTGGCAATGGTTCCTCAATGTGATCTGCTTTCTTTTTTCTTGGAGAATGAATTCAGACTGGTTTATTTTCATGTTTTGGAATCCACCTCTCTCTCTCTCTCTCTCTCTCTCTCTCTCTCTCTCTCTCTCACGTATCATCAAGACGTTTAAAAATTTCCTAGGAAAGAATTTGAATGGAGATAATTTTTGTCCTACTTACTATTCCTAGTGTAAAGTATATAGCTTACTTAAATCAACTTACGAATATATAGAGAGACGTTTGTACAAATTGAAAATATGTAATATTTAGCAGAACTAAAGAAAAACTATTCAGTAAAACCAAAGATTCGACGAAAGTTCTTGTTAGAATAAATAAGTCCAAGCTGTTAAGAATGAAGATCTCGGGCTTAAGAATGAAATGCTCATAAATGCATCCTTAAGAACCTTCTATAGGCGATCAGCGAAAATATAATACGAGAAAGCGTTAAACTGAAATACCGATTTGAATTCAATAGGAACAGCGATTCTCAATTAAAAAGGGATTATTTCGGTCTATCTCTCCGGAAGGACCACTTCCCAAATGCCGAGGATTATTTAGGATGATGAGCGATCATGAATATTCATTCATGGGTCATTTCTCTAGAGTTGAATTAAGAATAGGATTCAGGAAATAGTGTAAGAACTTTAGCATCAACGCTGTTCTCTTGTTTGCATATTCATGTTCTGTTTGTAGGAGAGGTTACGAAATTAGGTAGCTGAAAAGTACTCTAATTTTTAATCAAGTTTACTGACATTTACAGGAGAACCTAAGAGTTTTTAGTTTTATGCAAAACAAAACTATTGTGGCGGCTTTGTCTGTCCGTCCGCACTTTTTTCTGTCCTTCCTTATTTCTGTCCACGTTTTTTTCTGTCCGCAATTTATTTCTGTAATTTCTGTCTGCACTTTTTTCTGTCTGCCCTCAGATCTTAAAAACTACTAAAACCAGAGGGCTGCAAATTAGGAAGTTGATCACCTCCCCTCCAATCATCAAACTTACCAAACTGCAGCCCTCTATCCTCAGTAGTTTTTATTTTATGTAAGGTTAAAGTTAGCCATAATCGTGCGTCTGGCAACGATATAGTCCAGACCACCACCGGGCCGTGGTTAAAGTTTCTTGGGCCGGCGAAAGGTAGATGTATTTTCGGTGGCCTTGAACATACAGTGTACGCTATTTTTCTTTATTTATTTATTTTTAATTTATTTATATATTTATATTTTTATTCCTCCCTTCTCTCGTTCCTTAGTCTTGTCTCCCAATTCCCCTTGAGCCTCCGAACTTCCTTTCACTTGATAAGTGAGGACAGGAGACGGGAAGAGGTCGCAACTTAATATTTTCGAGGACAAAGTTTGGAGGGTAATTGGTGATACTCCTTCAGCTGTCAATGATTCTCTCTCTCTCTCTCTCTCTCTCTCTCTCTATGTCCATCCCAGAGATAACCTGAGTTGTTAGGTGTATTTGATGAAACGTTTGCTGATTACTTCTTCCTCGGTTGGAGGCGGAATACGAACTCAACTTGGGTTGCTTTGCATTATAATATATATACTTATTTATTTATATGCACATACAATTACTAGCATCTCTGCAGAAGGAGAAGACTGCAGTGTTGCCAAAATGCTTTTTCTTCTTTAATTAAAAGCACAGGTTCAGTGAAAATGTTGAAAGCAAGGGAAAGCAGACTGTTGAAAATTTTATAAGTATTTTGGGAGCGCCGACCAAAATGGCAGGAATTATTAAGCACCTTACTCAAAAATAAATAAATTTTGGGGCCGAGGACCGAACTGCTATGAAGGCCTCAGCTAAGTGACCACAAACTTCGTATCCTAAAGAGGACATAAAAACCTCATAGCAGTTTGCTCATAAAATAAAAACAGGGTCCGTTTTTTAGGTTTCTGTAAAAGAAAATTATTGTGTCGTCTTTGTCTGTCCGTCCGTCCTCAAATCTTAGAAACGACTGAGGCTAGAGGGCTGCAAATTTGGTTGTTGATTATCCCCCTCCAAACATCAAACTTACCAAATTGCAGCCATCTAGCCTTAGTAGGTTTTATTTTATGTAAGGTTAAAGTCATACATATTCATGCTTCTGGCAGCGCTACAGTTACCAACACCATAGGCCACCACCAGACCGCAGTAAAGAGGTTTATGGGCCGTGGCTGAGGCCACCACTGGACAAAAAACTCGATTGCGCCGAAGAAACTTCGACGCATTTTTCACTTGTTTGTGTAGATAGATAGAGTAGATAGGCAAGGTTTTCTCTTATTGAGAAGTCTACTCATTTCTCTGAGAGAGAGAGAGAGGAGAGAGAGAGAGAGAGAGAGATAACCCAGGCCCTTAGCTCTGAAGAGGTCAGTATCATGTCCGTTAGACCTCGAGATGGTAGAGCACTTGGTTCCCATTTGCAGTGACCCTGATTTGATCCGCGCAGCAGTCTACCAGTCGACCCAAATGTGAATGGGTGTCAGTCTGTGACAGATGGAGTCAGGATTAAGGGAAGTGGCTTGCAACCTCATCCCTATGAAAGATCATACTCCCGAGGACTTTATTCAAAGTGAATTATAGAAGCTACATTATAAAAACCAGTATATAAGTGATATTTCGCTAATACCAAACAAGAACATGAAAACAAAGGAGGAATTTCACTTGAGCAAAAACAAGGACAATAAAGAATAACAACCAAGAAAAACGGCAAAAAAAAAAAAATACAGGAAATGAATAACATGGTTGTTGTTATTCCTGTACTACAAAACAAGACCACACCCGCGTAAATAGTCCCAGTACGCAGATTGTGGTGTCGTAAACAACGAGAAGCCGTTTTCCACGGCCTATGAAGCCGTATTCCCCTCGTATTGGCCTACTTTCCCAAGTAGGTCATCAGTGCTTGGGCCTAGATATCGCTTTATGTCTGAATTACAGGCGAGTATGATAAGTAAGTGGCACTAAAGAGAACGGTTTCCCATTCACGACTGGAGTGCCACATTATGAGTCTGGTATCTGTAGTCCGCGTGCTGACTGTGAGCAAGTCGTTAAACCACCTTTATTGAATTTGATGTTATTTGTCTAGTTAATTTTAGGCTATTTGTCTTATAAGTGGTCGTGTTTTTGTTTGTTTGTTTGTCTAGTCAATTTTGTTATTTCAGTTTTGTTAGTAAGTCAAATGGTAAAAGAATGTCTTCAGTATTCCCATATATTAATTTTTGCAGCGATTCAGCAGTATATACAATCGAATACAAAAATAAATATCTATTATTTTCTTCACTCAAGTATTAATTAATTTACAGTAAATGTAAACATATTTTAGGCTATATTGCAGATTTCTCGATGTTAAAATTCTGGTAATACCTTTGTAATCTAATATAACACTTCGGTTACCATTTGTATGGATCGGGTAGATACAGTCACCAAGTGCCACATGAATACTTTATTGAGTAACATTCAGCCTGTAAACAAGTTTCCAAATTAAAACAAACCTCCAAATTGTAAACAGACACTTAAAATGTAATCCTAATAAAATATGCAAAACAACACAGCAATATTCGTAAAATCAAATATAAAATGTAAGCAGTCCATTGTACCCAACACAGCAATAACACTATCCATTACAAATACAAACTACAGTATATCCCACTATAACATTGCCAAATTCATCATAAATATAAGTACATATGATTAATCAATACAGTAACTTACACCTTGGCGCTCCATATCAAACTCCCACACATGCTTAACCGGTGCAATGCTGGCCATACACCTCTGCCAGTACACTCTGGACGTATTACCTCTACAATAAACAAAAACAGAAATCAGCCTACATTTGCACACCCGCTAGGAGGACAACCGACACCTGTCAACACACACACATATACAATTACAAATAATTATGATTACAACATACACTCCCCCCACCATAACTCAACATTCACCACGCTCTTCAACAGGAAGTAAAACTATCAGTCTATGAGAGGACCGTTTAATTAACATATCGGTTGACCTTTGTACTGTGGACCTGGTTTATGCACTTTATACCTCAAGGTTACATCTCGTACATGACCATCACTTCCAGGTACAGCTACGGCAACTTCGGCCATTTTCCATGCACCCTTTACAATATTGTTTTCCTGTATAAGTACAATATCACCTGGTCTTAAATTCCTACGCTGAGTATGCCATTTTTGCCTAACTAAAAGTGAAGAAAAATAATCTCGATGCCACCTCTTACCAAAAAGGAATTTACAATCTTCTGCATAAACTGAAAACTTTGCCTTGGATTATTACTTTCATCCCATAATCCACTTGGGACTCTGATACCTGTATGACCTAAGAGCAAGTCATTAGGGCAAAGATAAATGCCCAAACTGGGATTCAAACCCTGGTTTGAGACCAATTGGACGGCTATTCATTAAATTAGCAATCTCAAACATACAAGTCTGAAGCTCACTCCATGAAAGAATATTAGTACCAACAGACATCATAATACATCTCTTTACAGACTTTATCAGAGATTCGCTGCACCCATTCTCCCATGGAGCATCTGCAGACTTGTTGAATGTCCAACTCATTCCGAAAAACACTACCAAACTCTAAAATTTGTGTCATATTCCAGTTCCTGGCCATAGTTCGCAATTCTTTGTTAGCTGCTACTAACTGTGTGCCTCCATCTGAATGCATACGCTTTGGAAATCCTCTTATGGAGACAAACCTACGTAATGTCATTAAAAAAATTCTCTGTATCATAACCCTCTGCTAAATCTAAGTACACAGCTCTACTCACCATACAATTAAAGATTATCCCATAAACCCTTTTTCTAGTGCGCCTCTTGACCGTGTCTTTCACAATAAAATGGTCTCCAAACAAATCAATAGCTGTATTAAAAAGGGTGGGGCGGGGGGTTGAAGTCTCTCAGATGGACAACTGACCATGCATTGCTCTTCAGTCTTCTTAGCCAATTTACGACAAATGACACACCGAGCCTTCACTGACTTTATAAGTTTTCCTGGCTCTAGGCACCCAAAACTTGGATTGCAATTTGGCTAAGGTTACCTCTACACCAGCATGATCTATCTCATGGATGTGTTTAACATACAATCTTGTGAATTGAATTGCCTAACAGGTAACAATACAAATGTACTCCTGTTCCAATTATCCTTCAGCCATACTGAAATCCTTTGACCAACACATATTAAAACCTTCCTCATTCATCACAGCTCCAAGTCTCTCATATCTCTTTTCCCAGTCACCAGCTATAGTCTTCTGGACCCACCCCACCCATATATCCTCTGCTACTTTCAGATCATCTGAGTGAGGAACTAAAAAGACACCTTTAAATGACCTCAACCTAACTGCCTTCAAAACTCTAGCAGTCACTCTTAAAAGCTTACTGTAACTACCATATCTATTTACATCAATTATAACAGTATTATCCCTCCCTATATAGATTATTTACAATTTTGACTGGAGCAATATCTTGGTAGTTCGAGATCATTTGACTGACTGATGGGCCATTCACTAACAGGTAAAACACATAAATGGGGGTCCATTCTGCCATAAAGAATCAGAATCTAAAAGCATAGGGTGTGTAGGCCTTGTAGTTAAGTCTGCTGGATTATTTCCTGAGGATGTCCAAAACCATTCAACAGATTTTGATTAGTTTGAATTTCTGCTACTCTAGTAGCGACACAAAAATATTAAAACTGCTTGACTTATTACAAATTTGTGCTCGACAATAGATAGAATCAATAATATGTATGACTGACTCAAGTTCAATGTCTATTTCCTTCTCAATCACAGTCCTCAACCGGCAGGCCAACACAGCCCCACACAACTCTAACCGTGGGATGGTGAGCTGTCGAGTAGGGGCAATCCTATTCTTTGCCATCAAGAGTTTACTTTATTTCAAAGGGTCCTTCCCTCACTTTCCACCTCAAGTACGCACAGGCTCCATAAGCTAACTTACTTGCATCTGCAAAAATGACTAAATCAGGCTTACCAACGGCGTCTTTAGGCTTCACACATCTATGGAACGTCAAAGTTTCTAACTCATACATTTCTTTAAATAACTTTCTCCATCTTTCATACATATACTGTGGCATTGCTTCATCCCAATTTAATCTTCGCTCCTTTTCACTGATGGTGGTTAGTAAATCGCGCATAAGCAACTTTGCTTTCAAGGTGAATGGCACAATGAACCCAAGGGGATCATATACCGAAGCAGTTTGACTGAGTACCATCCTTCGATTTAACGTATTTGGGAGTTTCTCATCGATTTCTGATTTCTTTATGGGTGGCTCCATTCGAATATTTTTTACTTTCTTGAGAAATTTATCTTTATCACATAGAAAAACAGGTCTCCTTAGGATTCCAGTTCAACCCCAGTACCTTTTCCTTATCAGTTTTCAAGATGTTAAGAAAATTATCTTCTGCACTCTCATGACATAACCCAGTGCTTGATCTGAAATCCTCCCCCGAGATAATATTGCATTAGCTTCTACAATACTTCTCTTAGCCCTTTCAACCGTCGATACACTTGACAGTATATCATCAACATACGAGTTGCGATTGATCAACTCTGCAGTTAGGGGAAAGGATTCATCCATCTCGGTGGTTTTACGTAAGGCCATCATTGCTATTATGCCACTAGGTCTATCACCAAAGGTCACAGTAGTAAGCACATAGTGATCTGGCTCTCTGTCAGTTTCTAAGTCCCGCCACAAAAAACCTATGAGTATGTTGATCAAGTTCTGAAATCGTACAGAGTGTACATTTTCTATATCTGCTACGAAGGCCACAGCATGTTGCCTAAAAAACGTATCAGTATAGCAATCATGTTGTTTAGCACATCAGGCCCTTTGCAAAGTAATCATTGAGTACGTGACCAAGGTAAGAGGAAGAAGAGTTGAACACAATTCCGGGGCAAAGGGGTAGAAACTGAGTCTGGCTTGTGGACTTCATGGTGGGCAAGTAGTGAACGGGACCATTATAATTACTTATCTCATATACGTTCAATTTTCTAGCAAACTCCCATGAACCATATCTAAAAATCTGATCATTATATTTTTTAGAGGTAATCGCCTCCCGAGCTTTATTAACCTTCGTTCAGTAGATTTTAGTCTTCCATATGCAAGGGAAACATTATTAGGGAGTTTGTTAGGATCCTTAATCCATGGATAGCTTGCAATCCAATACCCATTTATTGAATCATAATTAAGTCCTTCTTCTATCTGTTTTAATTCCATTTCCTCCTTCAAGCTATGTTTTCCCCACTCAATGAACACTTCCCACATTTCGACCACTACATTTAGGTATACATGAAGTTCCAAAAATTTTCAACTGAAAAAAAATCTTCTAACTGTTTTGAGAGGTTTCTCACTGTATCGTGGTATGATGTCATTGACCTCAGTAGCTACAGCAGTTGGCTAATCCTTACCGTTAAGACACTATTAGTACCCATATTCTTATTCATAACTGGATATGAACCTCTTACACACATTCCAAAATGTTTTGCATTAGCTGTAAGGTATCAATGGTTCTAACCACTTGAGGTATCATGCTACTGTGATCCACGCCAATTAACAAATCTACCTTGCCTGTTGGCCGACAAATTTTCCACTCCTCTACACCAAATAATTTAGCTATCAATGTGGTGTCAAATTCTGCAATGTCAGATGTAATTTCATTGATACCACAAGCTTCAATAGTCCATTCAGTACCAGTCAAATCAGTTAATTGGCACATTATAAACTTTACTGTCAAACAGCTCAGTGCTATTTCCAACTTTAGTTACAGTGAGACTTACATCTTTACCTCTCAAACCCAACTTGTTTGCCATCCGATGCGTAATCATGGTTAAATTTGAACCTGGATCCCACAATGTTGCACCTTTTGCCCTTTACTCTGCATATGTCCAATCATCAACAATACTCCCTCCCTTGACAATAAGTTATTTGATCCCTGTACTCGACTGGTGAAATAATTTTGTACAAACAAGAAGGAGAATAGGGTGGTGACGTCTGCCGCATACTTCATTATTTTGATCTTAATATGACATAACTCTCTGTTCAAACAGTCACTACTGACATGTCCTTTCGTAAGCAGATGAAGCATACTCTATTGCTTTTTAACAGCTCATATTTAGATTTTATTATCCAAGTGCTGAAACCCTGAAACAATCCAAAATGCTATGGGAAGCTGTACCATGAAACCAACAGTTCTTATTAATGTTAGGTGACATGTTAGGTCTACTCCTAGCTTGATTTGATAAGTTTGAAGCAATTTGGTTCATGTTTACAATACATTCATTTAATTGTTGTTGTTGCGACTCTTGGTTTTCTCTTAACTGCTTAATTGCTTCATTCAAATTATCTGTATAACAATGATCCTCATGAGTCGCAACTGGTGCACTGCTGCCCTATCAGTGGTTGTACTTGACCTCACTCCTTCCTGCACATACTCTATTACCTTCCTTTCTTTTTCTAAAAATTCTAATAATTTTCCAAATTCCTTCTCACTTTGGGACTCACTAGCTTTTAAAACCCACCCTTGCCCTTTTCAATGTTGGGGGTAATGAGCTTTTCTACTAAGCTAATTACAGTAGTGTTATTCATTTATGATTTAAGATCTAGCTTACACATATCAAGCCACCCCTCACCACAGTATTCACCAATTCCACAGTTTTTTGTTGTTGCCTTCTGGCACAGGCTTAAGGGCTCTTATCTCACACAAAACAGAGTCCACCACCTTTGTTACATTTCAAATTTTTCATCAAGTCTGGCCATCATCTTATGGAAATCATCATCAACCCCAAGTACCACTTTCAAGGCCTCGCCTAACAAACACTGCTTAAGGACATATGGATCCTCCCCATAGTTCTTAATCATTAATCTGTCAAAGTCCTTTCTAAAGGATGGGTACAGTCTTATTTGTCGTCAAAATCTAGGAGGTTCAAGCTTCTTAACTATAAACTTTGTGTTGTCTGTTTTTTGCTTACCCTTTTCACTGTCTATTTTCGCAAGTATTTGAGAATGTGCCTTACATTTCAACCTATACACTTCAATTATATAATCCTCAGCCGATTCTAATAGGCTAACATAATTCTCATGAGACTCATCAATGCACGAAATAAAATCATCATTAGCCTTTTCTAACCTCTTATAGGCGTCACAGACCTCATCAAATGCAGGCTTCAAAATCTCTGTCGAGTCGTCTTGCTTCACACTCTCGTCGAACAGTTTCAGGGTTCGGTTGAATTTCCTCCTCTCCGATGTACGCACTGTCTTGGCTCGATCCATCTTGACTAGCAGGGATGTGTAGAATGTCCAATCAAAGTTCCCTCAACCATGGGTAGCAGGTGCTGAATTGTATGGATCGGGTAGATACAGTCACCAAGTGCCACAGAATACTTTATTGAGTAACATTCAGCCTGTAAACAAGTTTCCAAATTAAAACAAACCTCCAAATTGTAAACAGACACTTAAAATGTAATCCTAATAAAATATGCAAAACAACACAGCAATATTCGTAAAATCAAATATAAAATGTAAGCAGTCCATTGTACCCAACACAGCAATAACACTATCCATTACAAATACAAACATACAGTATATCCCACTATAACATTGCCAAATTCATCATAAATATAAGTACATATGATTAATCAATACAGTAACTTACACCTTGGCGCTCCATATCAAACTCCCACACATGCTTAACCGGTGCAATGCTGGCCATACACCTCTGCCAGTACACTCTGGACGTATTACCTCTACAAATAAACAAAAACAGAAATCAGCCTACATTTGCACACCCGGCTAGGAGGACAACCGACACCTGTCACACACACATATACAATTACAAATAATATGATTACATCATACACCATTTAGCAATTTTTTCGTATTTACAATAATGCCAATAGCGTACCCGTACTCAGTTTTACAGTATAAATGCCAACAAGGAAATTAGCGTAACAGATGCGAAGATAACCATCGTTTATCAAAGGAGTCCAAAGCCACGAATGTCAAGAGAAGAAGGATCCCCAACCGGTGCTTTTGCGACTTCGGGAGCTTCTTATCTCTCAGAACGAAGGTATTTCATGGACGAGAGTCGAAGACCACTCGAATGATATCGGAAGCAGAGACTCGGCCGCTATGCGCTATATCCTACCACCCCCGCTATAAAGTGGTTTATGGGCATAACACTGTACGCACTGGAATAGTTAGGGATACGAGGAAAAGGGAATTGGTTTCCTTTGTATGCCATGAGGTCTCTCTCTCTCTCTCTCTCTCTCTCTCTCTCTCTCTCTCATAACAAATATACTAAAGAATTATACTAAGCATTGGTGGTGTTGACAGCAAACAGCGAGGAGAAAGTTACTTCTCTGCAGTCAAAGAAGTTTCTCCGCTCTTTTCCTTTCTAACATTCTTTTCTAACTTTCCTCTTGATCTGCCATCTCCATTAATCACCGGAAAAGAAAGGTCGCCTCCGAAGAGGAAATTGGAATATAATCCTTCCTAAGCGATAAATCAGAGAGAGAGAGAGAGAGAGAGAGAGAGAGAGAGAGAGAGAGAGAGAGTTGACTGGAAGACTTAATATGATTTCCAGTGTACTGCATGCTATCTTTTTTTTTTTTTTTTAATCTTGAACAACACACCAATAAGTATCGATCGAACTTTATGGTAATGAATTGAAGAAAAAAAAAATTAAAAGCGCAAAACTTTTAGAAAGCCATAAGTGGGGTTTCTGTGATTTAGTTTTCGTGTCACAGTTCATTCCAAATGGTTTCATAGTCATGCAAATAAGAAATATAATCAATTTAATTTCTCTTTCTAAGAGAACGCGACTTTGTAACAAATAATTGTTTTTTTTTTTTTTTTTTGTCTGTTTGCTCTGCCAAAGTAGATTATCTCTTTACAAAGGAAGGCACAAACAAACAAACACAAAACACATTCCCCTGTTTACTTGGTCATTATTTCCCCAAGTAATGTCTCCCTTTCTGTGGTAACTGAAAAGATTCTCCGTTCCTCACGGACGAGTAAACAGTGTTTGTAACCGCACAGCAGCAGTGTTGCGAGAACTTTGCAACAACAGCAGCGGAACGGGTAAACAACAACAAAGTCAACAGCCCCAGCAACGACAGAGGCAGCCTGTAGACAGGATATGCAGAGGAGGTAAACAAGCTTCGATGACCTTCCTGAAAGGTCAGCTCTTTTTGCGAAAGGAACCAGGTCAGGAATTTCGCAGACACTCTGTGACAATTTACAGTTTTTTTATATTTAATTTTCTTTTATTATTATTATATTTTATTCATCTATTTATTTTTTTCTGCTATTGGTAGCTAGTATTATCTACAATCAGTACTAGCATAACAATTTGAAATATGGTAGAGCTGATCTTTTAACCATAACGCCACTGGTGTTGTTTCTCTCTCTCTCTCTCTCTCTCTCTCTCTCTCTCTCCTCTCTCTCTCTCTCTCTCTCTCTCAAAGACCTGTTGTTATGAGGCTGAAGAGAAAAGTGAAGCTTCATCGAAGCCCAGAGGAGACTCTTCAGCGTTCCTGAAGACCCAAGGTTCATATCAGCAGCCCAAGAATCACTGAAGATTTATGGAAGTTTGAGTGGACGAGCCTTCATGATTATGTCACAGTGGAATAGGAGGAGCCATCGTGGAGTTGCTTCCCCAAGTTTTTTCATAATAACTTTCTCATTAGTTTACATATTAACCTGGCGACCTGTTAAGTAAGACAGTGACATTATACCCTTGCCCCACGTCTCTCTCTCTCTCTCTCTCTCTCTCTCTCTCTCTCTCTCTCTCTCTCTCTCTCTCTCCATGTCCTGTTATAGATATAAAGGAATAAAGAGATAAGTTTAGAAATCTCCATTACTGGAGGAGAAGCGCCAACCCCGTGATGATCCCGTGTTCATTTCTGCTCTGGGTTTATTAAAGCCCCGGGGAGGTTTGGGGGGCCAATCTTCAAGGGGAATTGGGGGGAGGGGGGAGGAAGACCCCGGAAGGGGTGAGAGAAATTGGCCATTGTGAATTTGCCTTCCGTGAGAAGCCTGCGCTAGATTTTTCTTAAATTTTCCTCAAGTTTTAATATTAATTCTTGGCCTCTGGTAAGTAAGTCAGTCTCTCTCTCTCTCTCTCTCCTCTCTCTCTCTCTCTCTCTCTCTCTCATCTCTCTCTCTGGATGGATCCCGTAATGTTTACCCATTATCTTAACGCCACTAAAAAATTCTTGTTTACTTATATTTTTACGTTTTTATTCCATTTCTTCCTAACAGGACTTAAATAAACAAACCAGTAAATTGATGAGAGAGAAGAGAGAGAGAGAGAGAGAGAGAGAGAGAGAGCATGCACATGTAAATAGGAAAAGGATATCACTATAGCGTGTGCGTTTGTGTGTTTTTTTTTTATCTGCCTCGTTCATCCTGGCTCAAAATTGACTTTTCCTAGGCAAATAATCTTATGGACAATGCACATTTTTGTTTTTGTTACATTTCTAATATATATATATATATATATATATATATATATATATATATATATATATATATATATATATATATATATATATAATATATATCGTTCAAATGTCAGACGTCATTATCGAAAGTATTTTCTTCTGTAACTGCATCGTCAAATGCAGTAATGAACGCATTTGTTTACTTCCATTGAATTGTGTTTTTGTGTTGTAATCTGTATTTCTCACCAAATTTAGATTTCATCTGTCTATCTTCCTCCCACATGTAATTTATTATAGTCTCTCTCTCTCTCTCTCTCTCTCTCTCTCTCTCTCTCAATAATTTATGGCAACTCGTGTAATGGAAATACTGTTGATTTAATGGTGCAGAGTTCTAAATCATCAAAATTTTTTGCCCTCTTACAAAACAAATAGATGTATTTCTATTATTTCAATTAAGTGAATAGTCTTTTCATGTTTATTTGTTGGGGCCTATTGCATTCCTCACTAAAAGGTATTTAAAAAGAGATGAAATTGAATTTTTGTCTAATTTTTTTCATCAGTTGCTCCTACTACACCCAGAATTCGAAAAAAGTAAAGCATTAAAAATAATTAGAGTTTATTTTCTTAACGACATTTTACCTGTTATGGCAGGTTCTTGGTTTTGCGCTCCAATTAGTCCTTTTCTGGGAGATTACTGGAGAGTTGAAATGTTTTTTTTATTGTTTTAATTCCTCTCGTATATTAGAACTGCCTCAATAGGCATGGTCGGTATGGTGTTGGCGTACCACCTCGGTGGCCCGAGTTCGATTCTCGGGCATTCCACTAAGGGGTTAGAGATGTGTATTTCTGGTGATAGAAGTTCACTCTCGACGTGGTTCGGAAGTCACGTAAAGCCGTTGGTCCCGTTGCTGAATAACCACTGGTTCCTTACAACTTAAAAAAACCTTACAAACAAAGAAACAAACTTGTATATTTGTATTTATGTATATTTGTGAGTATGTTTTTTTCATATTTATTTCCACGATGCGATTCAATTTTATATTATAGTTATTATAGACAAGAGGTTAATCAACACAAACATCAACAAACACATTCATTCAAGAGGAAAACGTTGACCTTATCCTGACCTAGTAAGAAGAAAGTGACCTCATAAAAGAGGGAGAAGAATGAATCCCATAAAGCTCATCGTCCCTCATAAAGGACGCCATAAAAAAAGGCTAAGAAAAAATACCGACGCCATTATGGGAGTCGGGAAACCTGTTTGCATCAAAACTAGCAGAATAAATGTAAGAGAAAGTTTTGCCTTAACGAAAGAATCTGAATACTGAAACGTTAATAAGGGCGAAAGAGCAATGAGATTAATTCTGGAATTCGATCTCACATATGATTATGAAAGATCGTCTCTTGGAGGAAATCTGAAATATCTTGACTTCCTTTAAGAAGAAATTTGCTAAGAAATGTTGATTTGATAATAATATATATATATATATATTATATAATATATATATATATATATATATATATTAATATATATATATAATATATGATAGATAGATATATATAGATATTATATATATATATAGATAGATGATAGATAGATATAATATATATATATAGATATATATATATATATATATATATACATATATAGATATATACTATATATATATATATATATATATATATATATATATATATATTATATATATCTATATATATTATATATATATATATATATATGAGTATAATAATATATATATATATATATAATATATATATATATATATATATATAATATATATAGATATAGATACATATATATATATATATATATATATATATAGATATATATATATATATATATATATATATATATTATATATATATATATATATATATATATATATATATATATATATATATATATATATATATATATATATATATATATATATATATGATATATATATAGATATAGATATAGATACTATTATATATATATATATATATATATATATATATATATATATATATATATATATATATCAGACTCACACCGCTAGCAGTAAAGCTCACTGGAGCGATAAATTAATTATAATGAGCAAATTCTTAAATAAAAAAACAACACCATAAAATCACAGCAATTAATTTCTCACACTTTTCAGATCGGAAGGTAAAATACTGAATTACATTTTATCTTTTTTTCAAATATTCCTGCCCACGGACATTCGACCTCATTGCGTCGTAGCAAAGGGTTCATATTCCAGTGTTGCATAAGCAGAAGTTGTGTGTGAGAGAGAGAGAGAGAGAGAGAGAGAGAGAGAGAGAGAGAGAGAGAGAGAGAGAGAGAGAGAGAGAGAGTTTTAGAAAATAGAAATTTCAGTTTCTGTTAGTGGAAAAATGAAAAGTTTGTTCGTTGTTAGTTCATGATTTTTTTAATTGTTTGACCATCTGGAATTCTGTTAGCGAAAAGATTTTTTTATGAAGATTTTTCTTCACTCGTCTTTTAGGTATATAAAAGATGAAGAAAATAACTAGTCGTGAAAATGTTTGACTTTATTTTCCATTACTGGATTCAGCCATGTTGACGGATGACGCAATCGTGGGATAATGTTGTCACTGATTTCGTCTTTAGAAAATCAATCGTTTTTTCGCTGATTTTTCTTCAGAATCTCAGAGATGGTTTAAATTGGCATTGCTGTTTCAAACCCTGGCAACTACAGGGATATTGGTGGATGGCTGTGGTTTTGCTGTCAGTGCACCTCACGTGGTGGACTGTAGGCGTTACTAAAGGGTGTTTGCAGCGTCCCCTCGGCCCCTAGCTATGTCTACTTTTGAGCCTTTTGCTTTACCTCCGTTCCCCTTTATTTCTTCAGTCAGTTCAAAAATCATTTTGCCTGACCATCATATTCTAATTTCATTTCCTTTTTTAAAAAATTCTTAAATGAGATATTTGTTATGACTCTTAAGTTAATTACGTGCAAGGCTTTTCCCTTGAACAGATTTTCGAATCGTAACTTAGCGTCTTATTTATTTATCTTTTTTAGGGTAACTTTTAGTACCAAATTTCCCGCTCGGTTTATTTTCAGTAGCTCTTTTTCCATCGTCACTTAGATCCTGATGAGGCAACTTCGTGAGGTTTAGTGTTTTCTAAAGACTGCTTCTTGAAGTCAACCCTCCAAACTTCATTCTTTGCCAAGAAATAAGAGTCAAGAAAAGATCTCTGATAATCTCCTCTTAAATAAAGACTAAGAAGATAACGGTGAATATTTTCATGCGAACGAAAAAATTATTATTATTATATTATTATTATTATTATTATTATTATTTATTATTATTTTTATTATTTGAAGGTAAGAGACCCTCTCTCAAACATGTTTTGTTAAAGAGGATGTCAGCATCAGTGGAACTGATTTTATATATGGTCTATTCAGTGCTTGTTATTATTCTCTTTCTCATCAGGGCTGATATTTGCTAATAGCTGGCCGATGTTCATATCTTGGTTAAAGAAATGTCTTCTAAAAATACTAATTGATACGATAACTAAAAGTGGAGTATGGTCGCCGTAGGGTTAACAAATCTTAGTCTGGACGTTGTCAAAGGGCGTAACGGAATTCCAACGTTTCCAACCCTTGGAATTCCGTTACGCCCTTAGACAACGTCCAGACTAAGCTTTGTTAACCCTACGGCGACCATACTCCACTTTTAGTTATCGTATCAATTAGTATTTTTAGAAGAAATTTCTTTAACCAAGATATGAACATCGGCCAGCTATTAGCAAATATCAGCCCTGATGAGAGGAGAATAATAAGAAGAATTGAAGAGACCATATATAAAATCAATTCCACTGATGCTGACATCCTCTTTAACAAAACATTATTATTATTATTATTGTTTTTTTTTTTTTTTTTTTTTTTTTTTGCTCTATCACAGTCCTCCAATTCGACTGGGTGGTATTTATAGTGTGGGGTTCCGGGTTGCATCCTGCCTCCTTAGGAGTCCATCACTCTCCTTACTATGTGTGCCGTTTCTAGGATCACACTCTTCTGCATGAGTCCTGGAGCTACTTCAGCCTCTAGTTTTTCTAGATTCCTTTTCAGGGATCTTGGTATCGTGCCTAGTGCTCCTATGATTATGGGTACGATTTCCACTGGCATATCCCATATCCTTCTTATTTCTATTTTCAGATCTTGATACTTATCCATTTTTTCCCTCTCTTTCTCTTCAACTCTGGTGTCCCATGGTATTGCGACATCAATGAGTGATACTTTCTTCTTGACTTTGTCAATCAACGTCACGTCTGGCCTGTTTGCACGTATCACCCTATCCGTCCTGATACCATAGTCCCAGAGGATCTTTGCGTGATCGTTTTCTATCACTCCTTCAGGTTGGTGCTCGTACCACTTATTACTGCAAGGTAGCTGATGTTTCTTGCACAGGCTCCAGTGGAGGGCTTTTGCCACTGAATCATGCCTCTTTTTGTACTGGTTCTGTGCAAGTGCCGGGCATTCGCTTGCTATATGGTTTATGGTTTCATTTTTCGTATTGCACTTCCTACATATGGGAGAGATGTTATTTCCGTCTATCGTTCTTTGAACATATCTGGTTCTTAGGGCCTGATCTTGTGCCGCTGTTATCATTCCTTCAGTTTCCTACTTTATTATTATTATTATTATTATTATTATTATTATTATTATTATTATTATTATGATATTTTGTTCAGCTGAGAGAGAGAGAGAGAGAGAGAGAGAGAGAGAGAGAGAGAGAGAGAGAGAGATTATTACCTGATCAGTAAATGTCGGTCTAGCGACTGACGAAGCCATCACTAAAGATTTGGAAGGAAGTTACGAACTGAAATTAATGTGGTCATGATGGTAGTAATTTAGTCTAGGCCGATGTCAGAGGAGCTTCAGTGTTCCAGCTCTTTCACAGCTCATTGGGTAATGGGTTGCGTTGTTCTGGAGGTATCATTTGAACAGACTTGTTTGAGGTATAAAAGTTGGAGTGTTAATTATTTTTAGCTCTCCATTGCCTCGACGCTCTTAAAATAAATCCTGAGAATTGTTTGGCTAATGAGATTAGCAGCGGTTTATCCGTCTGAAGCTTCCGGAATCAGATTCAGATGCAATCTGTGCGACAGACACACACACACTCATACATATACATATAGATTTCGGAGAGGTTTGTTAACGCTCGCACTTTTGCAGTAGCTGAGCGCCGCACAATATAACTGCAATATTGAGTGCACAATATAACTGCAATATACGTAGTATAGTGGGAGGGAGCACTGCAATCACTAGCTAAGTATATTTGATTTGTTTTTCTGTACAAGAAATTGTTATGTAAAATTCAGGCAAACTCGAACAATAACCATCGTTTTTTACTCTTTCGTGGGAGACCCAATAATTCTTGATTTAATTTCGATTTGGAGGTTGACATCCTTGACAGAGGCACAACTGGTGGTGGAGGAAATTGACGATGAAGGAGATCTCCTTCCTTCCTTCCTTTGTCGGAAGAAGAAGAAGAAATAGAAGAGGAAAAAGAACCGGGGGGGAAATCGGAGCTTCCTCGCTTACCTGGCACAGGGGACACGACCTGAGATTCAGATCTGGTGAAGCTTTTGCTTTCGTCACTTGTGACTTTTTCTCTTTTTTCTCTTTCTAAATCTCATTTTTCAAACGATTCAAGTCTCTAGAAGAAAATTAAACGTAGAATTATGGTTTTTTTATAGAAGTGTCAAAAACATTGGTTACTCTTCGAGTTGGGCTGAATTTAACGTAAAAACTTCCAATACAGAAAATCAAATTAGATATATATGGCTACTGATTGCAATGCTCGTTAGTTTTTGTGGAGGCTTCTCTCTTCTTCTGTTCCTATTTTTGCAGCGCTCAGCTACTGAAAAAGTGCGAGCGCTGATAATAACCTCTAAGACTCTACAGAATCTAGACATATATATGAGTGTGTTGTTTCCATCCTGGAATAGTTTCTGGAAGAGAGGATTCTGATCGCTGTCGCCTTTCCAGACCTGGGCACCAAGAAATAAGGAGACACTTCATGAATTCCGAAGGTCAAGCAAGTGATATGTTGATTAGAAGAACCTGTACATTACTTTCTATAATAAAAACTGATGTATTTACGATTCTATAAACATTTTGTTCATAGCACTCGATCTCAACAGATTTTATTTCGTCATAAATCACGGAAAAGGGATGAGGATGCGAGGGGGGGGGGGGGCGGAAGACACACATACAGGCAGGAACTTAATATGATAGACAAAGCTGTAAATATGTGTTGATAGCAAAACTAAGTATAATTCGAGTGATGGCGAGCATCTGCTATAGTAGATTCACATCAACCGTGCATTTGATGTCTAGGCCAGTCCTTTGCGACACTCCTGATTGGCTGTTGATAAGCTAATCACAGGGCTGGAAACTCAGTCTCTCTCGAGAGTTCACATAGGCAGGATGTACATGTTCCACCTCCCCTTATGGATTCTTTCGAAAGATGTATACCTCACGAGAGGTGGAACATAGATCCTACCCATGTAAACTCTCTAGAGAGACTGAGGATAGTTTCCAGCCCTGTGATTGGCTTATCAACAGCCAATCAGGAGCGTCGTAAAGGGACTGGCCTAGACATCAATTGCACGGTTGATGTGAATCTACTATCGTCTTATTCAACATTATTGTCTATCCAGCTCTGGAAAGGCAACAGCCCCCAGAATCCTCTCTTCCAGAAACTATTCCAGGATGGAAACAACACAAACTCACGCACACATATATATGTGTGTGTGCGTGTGTGTATTTGTGTGAGTCTAGATTAGATTTCGTAGAGGAATGTCAGCGCTCCCACTTTATCAGTAGCTGAGCGCTGCACAAATAATGAAGAAATCTTGGAAGACCACAACTGCATAACGCAGGGGGAGCACTGCAATCAGTAGCCACATATATTGGATTTGATTGTCTGTATAGGAAGTTTTTATGTTAAATTCAGCCAAACTCGAACACTAACCACTGTTCGTGATACTTTTATGAACGAACCCATAATTCTAGATTTAAGTGCTTTAAAATTTCTTTAATCGCTGTTTGGTATAAAGTGATAGACATTTATAAAGTGAAACAAGTAATTATAACCATAATAATGATTATTGCTATTAATATTCATAGCCATAATTATCATTACTATGAGTAATATCACCTCTTTCACTTTATAATTGTTGTCATTTTATACCCAACAGGGATTAATTAAACTTTACAGCATTTAATTCGTGCACAATTGTCAGGTTAAAATTATACACGAAAAGACCAAGTAACATCTTGTAATTATATAAATATATACAAATGTAAAGCCTACCAAAGTTGAGAGAGAGAGAGAGAGAGTGAGAATGTCTCAAGGTATTTTTATTTCTATTGTTTTTATCGAGATCACCCCCCCCCCCCGCCCCACCCCAAATAGTAAAGTTTCAGTATTCAGATTCTTTGATTAAGCCTAAACTTTCTCTCACACTTATTCTGTTGTTTTTCATACAAACAGATTTCCCGACTCCCACAATGGCGTCGGAATTTTTGTTTTAGTGTCGTATTTTGGAGTCTTTTATGAGAGATGATGCACTTTATGGGATTTATTCTTCTCCCTCTTTTATGAGGTCACTTTTCTTCTTATTAGGTCAGGATAAGGTCAATATTTTCCTCTTCAGTGAATGTGCTTGTTGATGTTTGTGTTGTTTGACCTCTTGTGTATTATATATATATATATATATATATATATAATATATATATATATATATATATATATATATATATATATATATATATATATATGTGTGTGTGTGTGTGTGTGTGTGTGTGTGTGTACGTGTTTGTGTGTATAACATGTGTATGTAACAATTTTTTAATCTAGGAAAGCTTTAGTAATTTGAAAATTATATTCTTTGCAGTTTTTCTAATTAGACATTCTTCAACTACGCCTCCTTGGTAATGTAAGATTGTAATATGAGAGAGAGAGAGAGAGAGAAGAGAGAGAGAGAGAGAGAGAGAGAGAGAGAGAGAGTGTTCCAACTACACGGCGTTCTGTTTACGAAAGACTTATTTACGGAGTTTACGAAACTATTTGATTCGATTCCACTTTGATAAACAAGAAAAGTTTCGTGATGGATGTTGTCTAACTATTTTAGTTGGGCGTTGAAATCCAGCGAAGTGGAAGACTGCCTCTGCTTTATTTGTATATGATATACGCAATCTACTAACCAAGAGAGGTGATAGTTGGAGACTAGTGAAAGTCAAATGAACATGGGCGTGGGGATGTGGGGGGGGGGGGGGTGGATTGTACTAGACGCTTTTTCTCCTTAAAACTACTATATATATATATCAGAGACTCACACCGCTAGCTGTAAAGCTCACTGGAGCGATAAATTATAATGAACAGATTCTGATAGGCCTGTAGTTACTGGCTATATTTCCCTTACTCTTGTCTTTTTGTACTAAGGATGTTTCTTCCTGTGGCATCCATTTGGGTGCATGGTGATTTGAGATACAATGCTGGTGTTGTTATTATTATTATTATTATTATTATTATTATTATTATTATTATTATTATTATTATTATATTTAAAAAAAAACTCATAATCACATGAGTCGATAAAACGGGAAAGTTAATCCACAGTAATATGCTTTTTTTTTTTTTTATTTTATAAAATATTGTAAAAAACAAAATCAAACAAGCATACTACTGTGGAATTACTTTCCCATTATTATTATTATTATTATTATTATTATTATTATTATTATTATTATTATTATTATTATTATTATTATTATTACTATTGTCGTTGTTGTTGTTGCTGTTTTACCTGTAACTAAGAAATGGCCAGATCTGCCTATTAAGCTCCACTGGATACATTCAGTTAAACTTAAACCAAAAACAAGCAACGACCACATATGTTCGTTTTCATTTCTTTAAGTATATGACTCGTACAGAGAGAATAATTCACAAAACTGTGCTACAGAGTATCCATTAAACTAAAATCCATCATAAAAAGAAGGAAAACAATAATGGTTATCAATTATTAACTGAAATCACATTTTTCGAGTGTTGCATTAAGTTTCATTAGATACATCAGTATTTCCTTTAATCTTACAAAAGGTTTCGGTTTGGTAACCCTATTCAGTTGTAGGTTTTGATCAGAAAAACACACACAAAAATTTATCATTTACTAGAATATCGAATAGCTGTTAACGTTCATAACAGATTGGCCAATGGTCACTTATTAAATACTAAAACACCTCAACAGTTACACTTGCGTGACCTCTCTCTCTCTTCTCTCTCTCTTCTCTCTCTCTCACAGGGGAACTGAATCCATTTCAGAGGATTAGGGCCTAAGCGTCTCCTCCCCTTCCCCCATCCCCCCTCCCCCTCCTCCTTCCTCCTCCTTCCTCAGCCAGTTTCTCTATTCCATGACTTCGGTTCCCTTTGATCTGTAAACCGGCTGTTTTGGGACCATCTCACTTTCATATTGAATCTAAACAGGATCGAAATCCTTCTCGAGCTCTTCCCCCTTATCTTACACGAACGAAGATCTGCATTTACATATACCTTTCTGGTACTTATTCTTTTTTCTGATATGTAGTTCGTTTCTATTTTCATATTAATACGTTGAATATTGGTTGGGATACTTACATTTGTTTTAAGATCTTTGAAATGGTTAAGAAGTTTCCTTATTGTTTTGGTGCGAACTTTTTCGATTTAAGGATAAAGTAAGTGATGATTAACATTAGAAAACACGGAAGGTCAGTTGGACTAAAACACATATGGTTTACTATATTTACAAATGTCATGTATACTTATGGCCCACAGTGACCTAACAACTTGATAATTTCCAAAATCATTTGGATACTTTGCACTGAATGCATCGAAATCCAAAAAGGAAACGAATAAAGAATTCCTCTCTTGTTATGTAGATTCACATCAACCGTGCATATGATGTCTAGGCCCGTCCCTTACGACGCTCCTGATTGGCTGTTGATAAGCCAATCACAGGCCTGGAAACTCTGTCTCTTTCCAGAGTTCACGCAGGTTGGATGTATGTTCCACCTCTCCTGAGGGATACGTCTGTCAAAAGTATCCCTCAGGAGAGGTGGAACATACATCCTACCTCTGTGAACTCTCTCGAGAGACTTAGTTTCCAGCCCTGTGATTGGCTTATCAACAGCCAATCAGTAGCGTCGTAAGGGACGGGCCTAGACATCATATGCTCGGTTGATGTGACTCTACTATAGGAAACCGAGATGAGTCCTTATTCCATTACACCACCAATAAAGTCTAATTTATTAGTTCTAATCAGTGTCACAGAGTTTTAAGTTTGTTTATCGTAGGGCCTCTACGTAATCCATGCTGTCATACTCAGGTACTCACCGGCGGCGGGTCGGGGTGGGAAGGGGGTTGGGGGGGGGGGGGGTTGCCACTGGTAGGTTAAATGCCCCCAAGTAATAAAAGCTAAATTCTGTGTTTGTAAACTTGAATCATATGAACATTAAATAGCTCATGATTCCGCTCATATCGTGGTCACTTTTGAATGTTTGAATGTGAAACTCCATGTTGCCTTCCGCCACGTGTATAAAGCTCTCTCTCTCTCTCTCTCTCTCTCTCTCTCTCTCTCTCTCTCTCTCTCTCATCAGTCGCTTACTGCATCCCATAACTTCGGTTTCCTTTGATCAGTAACCCGGCTGTTTTGGGACCATCTAACTTTCTTGTATTATATAAGCAGACTCACAAGGTCTTCCGGGGCTTATGTCTGAGAGAGAGAGAGAGAGAGAGAGAGAGAGAGAGAGAGAGAGAGAGAGAGAGAGAGGAGTGGTTTATTTTGGTTAATTCTTGTATGCAACTTTAACCGTGCTTTAAAAATGTTTTAATTATTAATGAATTCCTGTCCCTACTAATCCTCATGAGGTAAAACTTGTGTATGGTGTTTGATTAAACTAATTGTATCACTAAGGAGAAAATGTGGATCATTTTTCCTGTTTCTTTTGTGATTTGATTAGATCAGTTTTACTCTGATGAATCATTTATAATCTAATTCATTCCTTTATTAGTTAATTTTCTTAATTGCTGCGTAAATTATGATCAGTATTCCAGTTGAACGTACATTTCCGCAATTTATGAATCCACTCTCTAAGTTCTCCATTATGATGAAGCGACAGTCCAGAGTTTGACAATGATAGGTTTCAGTTTTGATGACCCCATTGGATTTTGATTAGATTTTGATTAGGAAAGGGATATTTGTCGGTAGCGAAAGCTGTTCAGCATAATTGCCTGATTTTCGTGAAGGAAATTCTGTCGTGGTCTCTGTGGTAGAATGACTGAGTTGATTCTACCCGGATACCAAGTAGATATATGTATGTCTTCAACTGTTCGTCTTTATAATATTATAATTATTGTTCTAATTATTACCATTATTAATGATATTACTGATTGAACATATTTATATTATGGAAATTATTAAACATTTGTAACTGTATTACAGAATGAACGCAATTCTACGCTATGTCCCATATTTAAAACCAAGTTTAGGTAATGAATATATTCCAATGAATATATTCCATAAAATAATTATTATATCTGATTGCGTTTCCATAAAATGCCTTAATTTCTGAAAGGTAAATAAAGTACGCAGAAGAACATATAAAAATATGTGTTCAGTCACGAGTGAACTTTTGATACAATAAGGAGTAATAATACACCAATAAAACCTACAACAATATCACGTCCTCATAAATTTCGGAACCTCATCTCGAAGGAGGATCTCGTTTCTCCTCAATTTGTCTTCGATATGAAGTCAGATGGTCCCTAAACATTCTGCCATTGATCAAAGGAAACCTGAGTTATGGAAGGGAGAAATTGGCTGATGGAATGCTTCTGCTCTCATCAGCATCGGATGGATTCAAATCCCGAGAGAGAGAGAGAGAGAGAGAGAGAGAGAGAGAGAGAGAGAGAGAGAGAAGATGGGGGTGTTGGTGGAGGGGGGAGGGGCCCGATAGACACCCCATCTGTTTCTCTTCACTTCCTGAGTATTAAGATCTTTTCATTTCTAATCCTTTCTCGCTCAGTCTATCCAGTACTTTTAAGTCTCTTCTTAAGTCGACTCTTCTTGGATCTCAACACTGACATGTTATTTATTTTTTATCTTTACCATCCTGTTCTCCTCTTCCATTCTCTCTATACTTGACCAGATCACCTTAAAACACTTTGGTTCTTCTTCTCAGCCTCACTGACCTTTCAGGAATTTCATATCCACAGAAATAAACGATTCGGTATTCACCCATCACTTCAATACGAGAGATTCGGCTCAACGGTGCTAATATGCAATGCGGTTCCGGCTTTCATAAACACTCACGTGTTCCCAAATCTTTTTGATATTCGTTCCTCTTCCATACTGTGGGATTTGCACCTATATTTTGGTAGATAATAATCTTCCTTTGCCTTTAGCCGTATTTAGATTTTTTTTAAATTTCGCCTTTCCGATTATATCCCAACTACATTCTGTTTTCTACTTTATCATCCTACCGTTTCAGTTTCAACTATCTCCCTTTCTTCTGCTTAGCTTCTGTTTTGACAACAGTCACTGCAATCATTCTCACTGACATGGAACTCTGAGTGGACATTGACTGGCCGTTGAGATTGAATAACTGGAAAGGGGCCAGTCGGGAGATGCCTCGACACTGGAACACTGACGACGAGGTCTGTCCAGTGTTTCCATAACTGTCTGGAAGTGAAGAAGCGTCTCATGGAATTCCATAGGTTCGATCGATGCGAGAGAGATTATGGAGGCAGGAGGGATGTTCGTGGTTAGATGACGAATATTATGTTTGAATCAGGAATGTCCTTCGTTATTTTGCAAATATTTTTCAGTTTGAGTAAGGAATTTTCTTGTTTAGTTACAAATGTGTCTCTTTGAATAAGAAATGTTTTCCTTAAGCCTACAAATATTTTCAGTTTGAACGAGGAATGTTCTTGGTTAGTTTGTCAGTATTTGGCCTTGTGTTTCCTTTCTAAGTTTGATTACATTGTCTAGTGTTTTTTAATAACTATTACTAGAAGCATTAGCCTTAATTAGAATTTCTCATAAAATTTGTCCAAGACGTGTAACTTGAACACTGCTGCTTCTAACGTCATTGTGAAATTTAATATCCTCACTAAAGGAACCTTTAGAACTGCCCACCTTCTCAGTCATGTAATCAGACTATTCTTATTTTGAATTCCCTTTATTGTATTCCAGCAACAACTTCATCCATTTCATGTTATCGTGGCATTTGCTATTTGAATAATCCTCCTTTTGCAATCAACTTTCCTATAAGATCTCACTAAATTGTCCGGGTCAGACTTTGAGTTGATGTAACCTTGATGACGTCATTGGTAGATTCCGACTGAACATTATCTTGTGGGCTGGACGGAGGACGCTCGGGATTCGTGATTGACTGATTAATTGATTGATGGGGCGTCAGGTTAATTGCTTCCGGGGAAGAGGTGGAGGAATCTGGCCTTGTTATTATTATTATTATTATTATTATTATTATTATTATTATTATTATTATTATTTATCAGATCTACTCATAATCACATGAGTCACAAAAAATTATAAATTATATTATAATAATTATATTATAT
>NC_087215.1:11323385-11338385 GCF_015104395.2 Macrobrachium nipponense | reverse complement strand
GGGATCCTCAAATCAAGGGAGGGGGTGGGGTGGAGGGGGTGTGGAGTCTATAATGAAGAGGGCGCAGTAAATCATAAAAGTTGGCATTGAGTGATTTAGGGCGAAACTTTCGTGTATTGGACGAGGAGGTTATAAGTATGGGGTGATTAATTACTCTCTCTCTCTCTCTCTCTCTCTCTCTCTCTCTCTCTCTCTCTCTCTCTCTCATGGAAGATGTGTTTCCTTTTGATTCTCCCATTTTGTAGGTAAAACTGTCACGCATTTCCGAACATAGATTTAGAGTTTAGACCATAATGGGACGAGCAGGGAGAATCGGTGTCAATAACCTAGATGTTTTGTCGCCAGTTTTAATAAACATAATCAATCAATCAACTGGGAGAATAATTATCTATTTTTAAGCCAAGGTCTTAAGTATTGTTGAGGCCTTTTTTTCACTCAGTTCTTGTTAAGACTGCAAAGCCTGGATTGGAGATAATAGAATGAAGACTATAAGTTCCGTTCTAAAGAGAACGAACGAAAGAGAAATTTAGTTATAGTTCGTTCCCTTAGGACGACAGACTTGCATTACTGCTCATTTTTATTTTTCATTTCCCGAAAATTTCATGCTTCATTTTTTTTCATAATTAAAAATGCTTTAATAATACTAAATTATCTACTTAGATTACTTTGGTATTGGTGTTACTTATATTACTGTGCATTTTTATTTTTCATTTCCCGTAAATTTCATGCTTCATAGCTTTTTTTTTTATAATTAAAAACGCTTTGTTAATACTAAAATATCTACTTAAATTATTTTGCTATTGTTGTTATCTGAAGGCATCTCCACGTTTTCTATGATAACAATTAAGTCAAATTCCAATGTCTTCACATTTGCAACTTTCTTTTCACCATCAAATGATTTCATTTTTTTTTCCAGTAACTCTCAGTGGCGGTGAGTTAACCGCAAGTATGTAGTTTCCTAGTTTCAGTCGTGAAACGGGTATGTTGACCTGGAAAGCGAGTCCGGCACAACAGCCAATACGACACCACAGAGCAGTTTAGTGACGAGTGCTGTGCTGATGTGTGATAGCGCAAATGACCTAATAACGCAATTATGCATTTATTGTTTATGTAGTGTCTCTTGGATTATCTTCATTTAGTCTTCTTCATCTCGGGATATCATAAGTTGATTAAGTGTATAGTTGTTGTGATTGGGTATTAGTTCAGATGAGCTCCATGGGACGCCGTGTGCAGTATGCGTAGTATACCAGCCCCTTGGGGATGAACGTTAAATCATAAAGATGGGAAATTTATAACATCACTCGACAGCTTTCTCAAGTTACCGCACCCGTACTGCATTATATACATCCTCCTCTCTACTTGGAAGGGGTGTATCAGTACCCACCTCCCTCCCCCCTTCCCCTTCCCCTCCTCTCTCTCTCTCTCTCTCTCTCATGTTTTTTAAGAAAAAACTAGTCTTTTGTCATGATGGTATTTCAAAATCATTCTCTCTCTCTCTCTCTCTCTCGTTTTAACAAAATTGTCTTGTCATGTTGTTGACATCTCTCTCTCTCTCTCTCTCTCTCTCTCTCTCTCTCTCTCAATTGGTTAATGGGATGAATTGCGTCACTCGCAAACTCCTTTATCAAAGACAACAAAGGACCTGTTGCAGACTTGCTCAAATTAACCGTAATGCTTTGTTTTGGGTATCAGCAGAATTACGTAATGATAATGCCAACGTCGTTTCCCTATCACCAACTACTTCATTACGGGCTTACGCTAAATTTAGGCTACGAAGCTAATCCTGAGGCACATAAAGCTTAAAACATCATCCCCTACCCAATACCAAACAAGATAAAAACTCGGCAATGTAGCTGCGCTGATCAGAAAAGACAAAGGAGTCTGAACATTGAATAAACACACTTCGGACACCAGGAGGTTTTTTCCAGGAAGTGTTCCATTCGGTCACTGAGACCGCGGAAGTTCCAGCAGTTATGGAAATGAAGAGGAAACGAATGACTGGATTTATTTTTCATTTGAAAATACTTGTTGGTGCGCCATTTCTCTATTCTTTTAAATGCTGGAACCTGAATAAGACATGTACGCTATTAATGGTACAGAGAGAGAGAAGGAGAGAGAGAGAGAGAGAGAGAGAGAGAGAGAGAATGATATGTTATGCACATACAGTGCCTTTAATGATAAAGATATTTAATTACATGTTTTTCAGTAGGTTTTTCCTCAACTTTCATTTGAGAGAGAGAGAGAGGAAGATGCCAGCAATATCTTTGTTGGGAAGACTCAGACAAATCAGAATTGTTGCCTAAATCTGAAAGAAAGAAATGCATACATCAGTCGTCCGTAAGACATTGAATGTTCAAAGACTGGATCAATGACGCATTGAATGCAGCTCTTGCAGCGTTTGCAGTTGATTGTTTACCGCTTAGGCAACATACTTTAAATTCGTTAAGTCGCCTTCAGAATTAAAAAAAAATTAATTGGTAATATATTTGTCCGACTAACTAACAAACGTTAGGGAATATATTTTTAACTGGCAAATCGATTATTATTATTATTACTATTATTATTATTATTATTATTATTATTATTATTATTATTATTATTATTATTATTATTATTATTATTATTATTATTATTATTATTATTATTATTATTATTATAAAAATATCCTAATCACATGAATCACACAAATGGTAGAGGATAATATTTAGAAACATTCAACGAGAGCTTCCTGGAACCTGTTCGATTCTTTTTTTCACTAATTATTATTAATATTATTATTACTCTGTTTTCATGTCGTAAATTCTTTTCTTTCTCTTTGCAGGCGTCCTCTCACTGCAGGATCACATAAGAGTGAGTATTTTGCTATTGGAAAATAACGGTTCAATTATCAGGCCTTTTTTTCTTACTATTTTTACCACCATCATTATCATCATCATAATCATCATCATTGCCTCCAACGCCGTGTAAGTCAAAGGGCCTCACCATCTTCGTGCCAGTTGCAGACAGACAGACAGACAGACCCAATTAGCTTAGTTGCCATGTGTATTTTCGAATTACAACCCTTGTATTATTAGGCATGTATATGAATATTGATTCAGTACACAGATGTGTATGTTTAAATTGTGCATGGCAATAAACTACTTTATCAGTTAATTTTGTTAGTGTAAAACGTGTTGTCATATATTAACCTTTGTAGACGTTGATACATAAATCCGAAAAATTTATTGGCGTTAATTCATGTTTATGCCATGAGGCAAATTGATTCACCTCCTCATTTATCATAAATCATGACCTGAATTTTATGAGTAATTGAGAGAGAGAGAGAAGAGAGAGACAGAGAGAGAGAGACGAGAGAGAGAGGATGAGAGGCACTGTTATATAATGAGATAAGGGCAACATGATTGTGTGCCTTTATTTTTAGACAAGCAATCATCACTTGTACACAAAAGTGATGTTCGATTCTGAGTAGTAGTCATTACCTGGTTATTTATACCTAATGACACATCAGCACAACGGCCGTGATTCAACGTTGTGCTGCCAGACATTTGAATTTTTTGCGAGACATTAATTGCAAGTTTCTAGAAAAGCTATTTTTCTATTATTTTAATGGTAACGACGTTATTATTTAATTTCTAAACGCCCCATAGCGTAGGTCATCATTCTTTTGTAAATCAAAGGTATTTGGAAATGAAGTTGCACTCTCTGACTTTTTACAACAGTTACAGGGTAGATTGTCAGAGAGTAATTTATTTTTAACATTATTATTGGCGGGGGCTTGAGTCCTGATAGGACATACACACACACACACGCACATACACACACACACACCACAACACACACACACACACACAACACACACACATATATAATATATATATATATATATATATCATATATACGTTACATATTATTACAAAAATTGGATATTTCCCATATAAGAGAAGGTCGAATTGACATACGTAAAATTAAGTAAAACGCCATGAACCTTCCGTGAATTAGCTAAAGCTGTATAACAGGTACCACCTTAACTCATACGAAAAACCAATAAAAAATCCAGATCGAAATTCCAAGACAAGAGCAGATGGTGGGAAGTGAACCGTCTCCGTTCAATAGAAGGGAGGTTTCGTTCATGAATCTCGTCGGGTCGTGACTAAACTCAGCTCCGGGAAGCAATAGCGGGAAGTTGAAAGGGAAGAAATATGTAGAGACTTTATTCAAGGAAAGAATCGCGTTTTTATTTATTTATTCACTTGCTTACATTTTTATCCAAACTTTTTTTTATAGAAAAGTTCTTGCTATTTGTTTATAATTTAAGCATGGCAAAAGATTGTAATAATAAGAAAATTGGTTGGTTTTCACTCAACTGTATTTTATTCTTAAATGCAAATTAGCGAAATAGTTCCTGTTTTGGAAATAATCTTACTCTCTTGATAATTTTGGGAAAAAAAAAATATTTTTTTACAATAGAAAATTATAAATTATTTAAAGAGGAAGCACCAAGACCACGTAATCCTAGAGATTACCTGGTAACCAGCCTAGCAATTCTGTTACCAGTCGATGAAATACAACATCTCTTACGAGTCTTGTACTAGAGATGAAGAAAAATGATGATGAGGATTCCAAGATGGGGAAGAAGCGGTCAGGAATCATGAGGAATGAAGCCATCGGAAATGAGAAGGGTGATAAATGGAGCAATAAAATGAGTGATAAAAGAGAACCTGATATAATTTTTTTTATGTTTTATATCGAGAAAGATGGATCGGGTTTATTATACCAGTGAGGTTTAACATCCTTGTTCTGGGAGTTTCATGAATGACCTTCCGTTTTGATGGCTTCATAAACAAATTTGAATTCTGACACCTACATAAATGACCTTGAACTCTTGACACCTACGTAAATGACCTTGAACTCTTGACACCTACAAAAACGACCTTGAACTCTGACACCTACATAAACGACCTTTAAAGCTGACACCTACATGAATTACCTTGAATTTGACACCTACATAAATGACCTTGAATTCTGACACCTGCATAAACGACCTTCCATTTGAGAGTTACGTGAACGATTATCCATTTTGGGAACTAAACTAGAAATATCCTCCGTACTGACCACTATTAAAAAGGGGCCTCTTATTCTGACATACAGAAATGATTTTCTGTTCTGCCAGGTACATGAATAGATACCAAACCTGACAACCACATACATGTGACCATCCGTTCTTACAGATGGTGAAGTCTTCCATTTTGACGACTACCTAGATATCCTTGCAGGTTCACAGCTTCGTAGGTGACTTTCCAGTATAATAGCTACAGAAATGACCTTCACTTATGACAGCTATACTGTTATGACATTTCATTCTGATAGCTTATGGCTGTCACTCCTGAAGATGACATGGATTCCCTGCCGTGCTGATATTTACACGAATGACTTTCCATCCTGGAAGGTGCGTCAATAACCTTCCTTTCAGACAGATGCACCAATGGCCTTTTATTCTGACTGCTTCACAAATGACCATCTACTCTGATAGACAGATAAATTGTCTTCCAGTTCTGAAATGTACATAAGAGGCGTTTCTTGCTGAAAGCTACATAAAAGAATTTGCGTTTGACAGTGACCTGAATGACCTTTCGTTTTGGCAGTTGCATTAGTGGACCTTTCAGCCTGACAGCTGCGTCAGATCCAGGGATGATTTTCGTGTGTCCCAAGTCAAGTCCTGTTGTTTCCTGATTTTTTTCTGAACGAATTAGAGTCTAATTAATCGTGACTTAATCTTATTTCACTGATCTTTACCATGAATATCTGGACTTAGATAATAGGGAGCAATTCGAGCGTGTTGTATTGGCTGAGGAGTAACTGGTTTAGTAAACCACAGATAATTTTAATGGATAAATTACACGAATGACATTTTGTTGATGGAGTACAAAGTCATTCACGGGAAATATTATCAAAGACAAGAATTTCATTATTTGAAGCATGTATAGTACCTATAAAGTACTTTATAAAGATGGATGATGCTGATCAATGCCCCAACACTGTAGCAATACACAACCCGAACTGACGACTTTTGTTGGGGATCCTGGAATTATGACCTGGAAGCCGAGGAATTACTCGGATGAGAATAATTAATGACCAGATATTTTTAACTTCCCTAATTGCGAGAATATATTTGCGAGAATTCAGGACCTCTTCGTTTCGGGAGTAATATATTATCTTTATCACCTCAGTATGAGTGTTTTTTTAATTTTTTATTTTTATTTTGCCATTTTGACTGATTCATGTGACCCTTTTACTCTCAGCAGAGATTGTAGGATGAGGTTGCTAGCCTTACTCCCTTCTTCATCTAACAGTTTATCATTTGCCATGTATTTAAACGCATTACCTAAGAAAATAGAGCCTTTCAAATGTCAGGACAACAGAAACGCCGTTGGCTTTAATAGGGCGGACCTATGTGGCCTTTATCTCGTTGGGGATTCGAACGCCGGTCCTCTCTCTATTCGGGTGACTGTCCATTATTTTACTCTTCGTATTATTTTAATAGGAAATTAATTATTTGTATTTTCATTCTTGTCAAAAGGAGAGAGAGAGAGAGAGAGAGAGAGAGAGAGAGAGAGAGAGAGAGAGAGAGAGAGAGCTTTAGCTTAAACAAGTATTACTGTTCTGGGAAATTATTGATAATTCCATATGTTCAAAATATTATTGGCTCTTATTTTTTAATTAGCCATTAGTGCCGCTGTCTAAGAATTCATCTGCAAATAACGTAAATCAAAACTAAAAACTTAGGCTGACGTTGATGGTTCGTTGAATATTGAATTACTTCTTTTGGAAACTTTGTTTGGTAGCGTTTAAGAAAATGTCCCATGAAACTGAGCGTTTTCTTATTGTTTTTTTTTCTTTTTTGTGAATGTAGATTTAGAAATTACCAATTCAGTTTGGATTCAGTTGGTGAAATTACAGAAGTTGAGTCACAGTTGAGTCAGTAGTCAGTATCGAACTGTTAAGAATATTATTATCAAATCTGCGAAGAATTTATACAGACTCCATCATGAAAGCAAGAAGAAAGAAGATCCTTTAACGGGGATTAGAATTCACACCCATGAACATCAGTTCATTGAATAATCACAATGTACGAAATTACTGCTGAGGCTTTTACGGAAATAGGAATGTTCTTTACACAGAGCCATTAATCGTCAGCGTTTTGTTGTTTGTTTTGTTGTGCTGTGTTTGCGTTCTCTATTTGTTAATGTTCGTTTTAGTTGAATGATAGTCTTATATATTAGATCAACGTATATATCATCTGTCATTTGTTTTCTCTTTCAATATACTCGTTTTCGCAATTGACAATAAAGAGGTTATTATCTGAAGAAAAGTTATCTAAATATAACCGTGGTGACTACCAGTTCGCGTATATTCTTTTAACAAATGAAAGCAATTTATGCCAATGCAGTTATAAAAGGGTGACCTCCATTTTAATAAGATTATCGGATTCCTTGAATCGGATTCGAGAGGAAACTAGCTGTGTGACATTGAACCCCGTTCCATTCCGGGTCAATTTTCGCTCATTGAAGGGAGCCAGCTCAGCAATTCTCTCATTTTTCGCATAATTAATGTGAATCCAATCATCTCACTGCGAGTGAGTGTATCACATTGCTTTTCCGCTTTCAGTGGCCGGGACTAAGATAATATAGGTGATAATTCGAGCGAGTTATATTACCCGAGTAATCAGGACTCTGTGCGAATAATTATAATGTTGTTAGAAACCAGATAAGTACGATAAATATGGACTGTTAGGTTGATAAACTCTCAAGAAATAACACTGGGTACCACTTCGTTTGTAAAGAATTTAATTGAGTAATTCATTGAGAGAGAGAGAGAGAGAGAGAGGAGAGAGAGAGGGAGAGAGAGAGAGAGAGAGAGAGAGCGGGGGGGGGGGGGCCCGTTGGAAAATGTGCGTTATCTCTGAGAATTTAATTTTTGCTGGAATCCGCTAGTATAGAAAATATTCGTCAATTAGTATTATTAGTTAATAATTCTTACTTCTTACTTCCACAGTTCCCATGTAATTAAATTATTATTATTATTATTATTATTATTATTATTAGTATTATTATTATTATTATTATTATTATTTGCACTAATAGGTAGTATTAGTTACAGCATTAGAAGTTGCAGGGGCATCAGCTGGAAGAAAAAGATGTTAGAATATCGAGAGAGAGAGAGAGAGAGAGAGAGAGAGAGAGAGAGAGAGAGAGAGAGAGAGAGAGAGGTGGGTCTCACTGTCAGTGCCGAGATATTTATGCCATGAACTGACACCTCTGTTTTGGGTCCTGGAATGATGGCCCGCCTCCCAAAAGTAATTATAGGAATAGGGTAATTTATTTTCAGATTTTTCTGTTCGTTTAATTGCTGAAGGTGTGCTCGTTCGTGTATGAAAATTTACGAGCACTTAGTTTTTTTGGGGGATAATTGCTCGGTTTATTTTGCCCCTTTAGTGCAATTGAGTTTTCAGTGATTTCTTAAAAAAAAAAAAAAAAAAAAACACCTAGCATCTCAGAAGGCTGTACCTGAAGTTAAAACATATGATGACCAATCTTTTGCATATAATCAGTGAAAAATTACCATTGTTAGTTCATTTAATACCTTAAAAAGCTTATCATGAAAATGAACTTAAGACTGACATATGCATTACATGTAATCGTAAGGGGAAAATCTAAAATTTTAACTTTGTATACCTACAACTCTGACAACAAATTAACTAGAATTGTTGCATACTTGATTCAATAGATCAACTTTTACTAGGTAATTCGTATGTTTTCGTTGTCATAGAAATCTTTTGATGTATGAGCAGATATGCAAATGATTTATTTCTCATATATTGCTATAAACATCTTTCATTTTCCTGATTTTTTTTCTCGAATCCCTGAGCAGTTAGACGTATGAGAAAGGATTAAGTACCGACTCATGCGAATTGATATTTCAAAAAGGCCGTATTTGGGATTGGTTACAAAATCAATCGATTAATGTTCCTGGTGTTTAACGTAGTTTACTAATAAGAGAAACCCAAACCCTGTGGGGTTTTCAATTATATACCACCTGAAGTTGAGCAAATGTGTGTGTGTGAGAGAGAGAGAGAGAGAGAGAGAGAGAGAGGAGAGAGAGAGAGAGAGAGAGATTCGAACTTTGGTATGAAACAAGAAGTTCTGAAAAATTGAAGTTCTCAAGTCGCCGTGATTCTGATCAAAGGAAATGAAATACCAACTGACGTATGAATGTTCACGGTTCAAATCCATGTGTCAAATGGAAAGAAGAGAAGAGAGAGAGAGAGAGAGAGAGAGAGAGAGAGGTGGTGTCATGTGAGATTTCATAGCAGTTTTGGTGTCTGGGTGATATTCTGAATGCTTGAATACTCTCATGTTGGTAATCTGCTTGGTGTAATTATGCAGATAACAGGCAGGAAAAGCACCAGAAAATAAAACATCTCTTGTTTAATAATGATATTTTGTTGATATTTCAGCAAATGTAAGATGTCATTCTTCCAATCAGCAGAACGTTGGAGACGCATCTTAAAACCGGTCGTATCCTGATATTTGTTACTTGAGGTTAATTATGACAAGAACAAAGGAAATATTGACCGTGTTAGCAACTGTTATTTGTACTCGATATAAGTCAATAGTATAATCATTTATTACAGGCAAAAAAATCAAACTATCGGTCATCAAGTATGTCTTCATTCAGGTGTTGTTGTCTTCGATTCTGAACTGGAATTCGTAACTTTTTTTTTTTTTTTAGGTTCTCGCTCATAAGTCCGGCTGTAACTTATAATGAGTCTCTTCAATTAAAGACTAATTCGTTTCCGAAGGTATTGAAGAACTTCCACTGAATGTTCTTTGAAGCTAAATCATATGCCAGTTAATTGAAAACATAAAAATATGTCGATTTCCTTCATCAGTTGCCAATAAAACGAATGAATTCATTCGAAAATAAAACACTGTATGGAACTTCATGAGTCTTTCTTAAGAACATAATTAGTGCTGGAACAAGGAAAATTTATAGCAACAAAACAAAACAAACGTTTATAGAAAGGATGCTGAGGATGAGGAGGTTAGGAAAAGGCATCACGATCGCACGAGTGAGATCGTAAATAGTGAAGGAGATGATGAAGTGGCGATAAAAGCGAGAATCCGTCTCCCGGAAGAACGTCCTGGAAAGGCCCACTGATTCATGGAATGTCAGTTGAAGTTGCGGTGGGACTTTCTCTTATTACTGTTTGGTCTCTGTAGAGGAAACTTCCACTCTTTTCTTTCTGTGAGATCTTGAGGACATTTTAGCTATGCCCGGTGTCTCAAACGAGAGGTATGTCAATACGAAGAGAAAAATGACGGAAGTAGTGCGTGAAATTCTCTCTCTCTCTCTCTCTCTCTCTCATCTCTCTCTCGCTCTCTCTCTCTCCGACACATTTGCACATTTGCTTATCTCAGGTAGTATACGTATATTGACCATGGAAGGAAATCATAATTTTTGTTTCTCTCTCTCTCGAATCTCTCTCTCTCTCTCTCTCTCTCTCTCTCTCTCTCTCTCTCTTCCAATAGCCTTATTACCTTATCCAGAAGAATCCAGTTTTTCGTGTGTGAATTAAAAGATAATTTTCAAAAAGTATTCCCAAATCTCATCGATATCAGAGTTTTCACAGCTGAAGACGCCCACCTCTTTTGTCATCGACGAGTTTGCATTAATTCATGTTTACAGTAATTACAATATTAAGTAAGCTTTAAGCTTTACTCTTTAAATGCCGTATGGGAATTGTATCTGTTAGGCACTGCTTGACATTTCGGAAAAGGGTCTGGTTAAGCCTACTGTCATATTCCAAGTTTGTCAGATATTCATGAACTGGCTACTGTGAGTTGTAAAGCAATACGGGTTTTATATTAACGAACGGCCTAGAAATGGACATACGTTTCTGGTGTAAACAAAGCCACATAGACAATACAAAAAAGACGATATGCATTTTCATCAAATTATCTTGCAACATTGTAGAAATGATCGTTCATTATAGCAGCCTCATTCTGTTTTTCATAATTATTTAATCTTTTCATGTCCTGTGATACAATAATTTGCGATAAAAACTACTGTATTATTAACTCTCATTGCTTATTTACCGTAATTGAAAATTACCGAAATCATTGGGGGAAAAAAAAACAAACCAAAAGGAGCAGGTCACCTCGCCACAAAGCGATCCGAGTTGCAGAGAGGCAGATGACTGAAACGAAGCGCAAACTTTTCGAAATAAATCCTGAGTTTTATTTAGAGGAAAATCGCCGACAGGGAAACATCTTAGGAAAGAGAGACAAAGGATAAAGAATGCTTCCAAAAAAGTCTGGCAAAGAGAGGCGAAAGGAAAAGTTATTCCGCAGATGTTCAGCAATCTTGGCTCTTCTGATGAGTTTGGGCTTTGGATGAACATTCTCTCTCTCTCTCTCTCTCTCTCTCTCTCCTCTCTCTCTCTCTCTCTCTCTCTCTCCTCTCTCTCTCTCTATATATATATATATATATATATATATTATATATATATATATATATATATATGTATGTATTATATATATATAGAGTGTATCTGCATGCATGTATGTATGTATATATGATGTATGCATGGTGAGTTTGTGTATGTATAACATAAAGCATTTACACACTTATTAAGCATTGGCAAATCTGAAGCCTATTCTTCATCGGACATTGAATATTTTCCTTGTCAGTAGAAAAAAAATTTTTGTTTTTTGCAATAACATTTTTTAAATTCATCGTTGAGTCCCATCTTTCAACTTCATTTCCTTTTTTCCTTTTTCTTTCTGTTGAAGGTCGGGCTGTGAAGACGCAAGAGTGAGTACTCAATTGTAACGTGTTTTATGTCGGTACTTTTTTATTATTTTAAAAATATTATGACTTCGATAACCTTTAGTATATTTCTCGTTCACTTTAGAAAGTGTCCAAGCTTTTATTTTCATGAAATGCTGATATAATTAAGCATACCCTTTTCCTACAGTTTGTTGCCAAGGTTTAAACCTCACAGCAAAAGACTTGCCGTTAGGCGTAGGATAACACCGTCCTGAGGCACCCCTCGATGAGTTGAAAAGCTTTAGAAAGAAAGTCTCAGAAAAAAGAAATGGCGGTGGAAATGTCAGTGAACCTTCTCTTTAGGATGATGATATGTCACCTCGACCACAGACATTAACTAAATTAGGTCTGATTAAAGCCAGTCGGAAGAGGAATTGAATTAGACCGCAGTTCCAGTTAAAAGGGAAAACAGTGTGCGGATCGTATTTACGTAAAGGTTAATTAATGTAATAGCAGGTTACATATTTACTCTTCGTATGCGTAATCCATATCGGCATGTATTTTTAACTTGTAAGTTGGCTGATGAATTAATTATTAAACTTTTGGTATCTGTGTTGCAACGTGGGCGTAAAATCGTTGATGGGTATGCATTCCTCGAATGGGATTCAAGTATATTATTATTATTATTATTATTATTATTATTAAAAGTAATTGCTCCGCCCCAGCTGCGTTATTCTTATGAGATTGTTCTCTATTTTTCCTAATTATGTTTTCTCATTGTTCCTTAAACTGGATGAGCAGCGTCCGAAGGTTGGCAAGTCTCAAATAGATAATTGTCAAAGTCGATTTTAATTTTATTAAAAAGGCCGGGGGGGGGGGGGGGCGGGGGGGGGGGGGCGGTAGTCAAACTTTTACTTTATATCCCGTAGAGGTTTTAATAAAGGTAAACTTCAATTTGATTCCTGCATAAATTTAACGCAGCTGAGGCAGCAATAACTTTTTAATAAAAACATATTATTATTATTATATTATTATTATTATTATATTATTATTATTATTATTTTTTTTTTTTTTTATTTTTTTTTTTTTTTTATTATTATTATTATTATTTTTGGTCTATCACAGTCTTCCAATTCGACTGGGTGGTATTTATAGTGTGGGGTCCGGGTTGCATCCTGCCTCCTTAGGAGTCCATCACTTTTCTTTCTATGTGCGCCGTTTCTAGGATCACACTCTTCTGCATGAAGTCCTGGAACTACTTCAGCCTCTAGTTTTTGTTTTTTTCCAGATTCCTTATCAAGGATCTTGGGATCGTGCTTAGTGTTCTATGATTTTGGGTACATTTCCACTGGCAAATCCCATATACTTCTATTTCTATTTTCAGGTCTTGATACTTATACATTTTTTTCCCCTTTTTTCTCTTCAACTCTGGGGTGTTCCCATGGCATTGCGACATCAATGAGTGATGCTTTTTTTCTTGATTTTGTCAATCAACGTCACGTCTGGTCTATTTGCACGTATCACCCTATCTGTTTCGATGCCATAGTCCCAGAAAATCTTTCCCTGATCGTTTTCTATCACTCCTTCATTGTTGGTGCTCGTACCACTTATTTACTGCAAGGTAGCTGGTGTTTCTTGCACAGGCTCCAGTGGAGGGATTTTCCTACTGAATCATGCCTTTTTTTGTATTGGTTCTGTGCAAGTGCCGGACATTCGCTTGCTATGTGGTTTATGGCTTCATTTTTCGTATTGCACTTCCTACATATGGGAGAGATGTTATTTCCATCTATGTTCTTTAAACATATCTGGTTCTCACGGCCTGATCTTGTGCCGCTGTTTATCATTCCTTCAGTTTCCTTCTTGAGCTCTCCCCTCAGTAGCCATGCCTCGTCTGTCTCATGTAATTGTCCGTGCATTGGTATGTTGTGCCAGTCCTCTGTTCTGTTAGTCATTCTCCTGTCTTGTATATTTGTGGGGTTTTCGTCTACTTTTATCAGTCCATATTCCCATGCACTCTTGAGCCACTCGTCTTCACTGGTTTTTCATAATTTGCCCCAGTGCTCTGTTCTCGATGTTGATGCAGTCCTTTATGCTTACTATTATTATTATTATTATTATTATTATTATTATTATTATTATTATTATTATTATTATTATTATTATTCACAAAAGAAATGTTATTTTTCCTTGATATACCTAGTCTGTTCTTTTTTTTCATTATATATTCTGAGCCATTTTTACATTCAGTGACGTCAGTTTAAGGGTGGTGGGCGGGTGCTGATATGATTTTATCATTCCCGTGTACAAATATTGCCAGAAAATCTGATTTCTTTTTACGCAAATACTCGAATTTCCAAACATTCTCATCCTTACTGCAGCTAATGTTTGCGATAAATGTCGAAGGACACCTAAAAATCGGAAATATTTCAGTAACCGATAACTTTAGCTGTGTTCAAAAAAACCCTGCTTTCGGTAAAGAGGAATTTGCTTTTGAATGCAAATGATGCGATTACCTTCTCCTACATTCCAGTCCAATTGAATACCAGGATGGTGGTGCAAGTATTATTGGTGAAAAGGAACCGCTATAAGAGCCGATCCAATTATGGATCTCCTGCTTAATTGGCCTCGTTTTCCCGAGTACCAAATTACGCGAACAACTCGACTACTTTGATTAATCCCAAACCAGAAACTTGGTTTGCTAAATTAAGCTGTTCGCGGAGGCTTCCGTCTGTACAAGTTTAGATCAATGAAGTCCTTTAATATGCTCATTCTCTCTCTCTCTCTCTCTCTCTCTCTCTCTCTCTCTTTCTCTCTCTCTCGTTCCGTTTATTCTCTCCCCTTCTTCTTCCACCTAAATGGTACTGAGTACCGTACTAAAACGTCCATACTAAGACCGTTAAATTAATTATAGGTAGATAGAAAAGATTGGTAGATAGATAAATAAGTAAACTGATAAATTTAATGATTAATAAATAAATAACAAATAGAAACAACCCTTAGAAAAGGAGTGGTTTGATAGGCCTACAAGATATAAGCAATCAATATTCAATAAAGCATCCTACGGATGGCTCCAGAGGTTCTTCCTCGATCTCCAGATCTCCTCGAGGGAACTTGTAAGCGTCCTTCATTTCTAGGCTCTTTTTACCATCAGAGAGATTTGTTCACTTCGTG
>NC_087215.1:11314193-11319193 GCF_015104395.2 Macrobrachium nipponense | reverse complement strand
ACATATATAATATATATATATATGATATATATATATAGTATATACACATATATAATATATATATATATATATATATATATTATATATATATAAATATATAAGTATAATACACATATATAATATATATATATATTATATATATATATATATATATATTAATATTAAACCCAGCTTCTGTGGTTGGCCAGAGTCAGAAAGTCCACACCATACTCCCTACATTCTTCCACGCTTTCCTCACTAACCCCTACCGGGGCTGGCATAAGGCCGTCTTGATGTAAACCAGCCAACCACAACTGAGCTTCATAGTGACAGAAATTAGATGACATCGTAAAAAAAATGCATTAGATTAAACAGGAAGCAGGAGACAGGAATGAAATGGTCGGGAAATAACTACGAACGGGAGCAGGGTCTGAGAGCGCGAAGGTCAGGTCAGGTCAGGTATCATGATAAATGAGGTCATCGTCCTAACAAGAGACCGATAAGAGGTGGAAAATAAAAAGGGCAATAAAAGGGATCCTCAAATCAAAGGGCAAGGGAGGGGTGGGTGGAGGGGTGTGGAGTCTATAATGAAGAGGGCGCAGTAAATCATAAAAGTTGGCATTGAGTGATTTAGGGCGAAACTTTCGTGTATTGGACGAGGAGGTTATAAGTATAGGGTGATTAATTACTCTCTCTCTCTCTCTCTCTCTCTCTCTCATGGAAGATGTGTTTCCTTTTCATTCTCCAACTTTGTAGGTAAAACTGATACGCATTTCCGTACATAGATTTAGACTATAATGGAACGAACTGGGAGAATCGGTGTCTATAACCTAGATGTTGTGTCCCCAGTTTTAATAAACATAACCAAGCAATCAACTGGGAGAATAATTAGCTATTTTTAAGTCAAGGTCTTAAGTATTTTAGAGGCCTTTTTTCACTTAGTTCTTGTTAAGACTGCAAAGTCTGCAATGTCAAAAGGGCATGCAATTGCAAAACTGTCGCGAATACTGACCAAAATAATATCTGTAAAATAAGCGAGGGAAATGAGCTTTCCACTGGAGTTACTTTCTCCACTTTCGAATTCCTTAAAACGAGTGACTTCGGTTTTGCAAGCTACCTGTCCTATATCCACGTCAGTCATGAGAGAAAACTGGAGTGGATGAAGAAGAGAGAAAGGAGGATTGGAGATTACAGAAGGAAGACTATAATAAGTTCCATTCTAAAGAGAAGGAACAGAAAAGAAAATGGGTTATGGTTCGTTCCCTCAGGACGACAGACTTGTGTTACTGCTCATTTTTATTTTTCCTTTTCCGTAAATTTCATGCTTTACAGAGTTTTTTTTTTATAATTAAAAATGCTTTAATAATACTAAATTATGTACTTAGATTAGTTTGCTGTTGGTGTTACTTATATTACTGTGCATTTTTATTTTTCATTTCCCGTAAATTTCATGCTTCATAGCTTTTTTTTATAATTAGAAATGCTTTTTTAGTACTAGAATATCTACTTAGATTATTTTGCTATTGTTGTTACTGTGCATTTGTATTTTTCATTTCCCGTAAATTTCATGCTTCGTAGCTTTTTTTTTTTTTTATGAAAAACGCTTTTTTTCGTCCTAAATTATCTACTTGAATCATTTTTGCTATTGTCGTTATCTGAAGGCATCTAATGGCGATAGATCTGTGCCCATTTTAGATTAATTGCTCTCCGTGTCTTGTAACAGCCACGTTTTCTATAATAACAATTAAGTCAAATTCCATTGTCTTCACAAGTCCAACTTTCTTTTCACTATCAAATGATTTCTTTCTTTTTCCCAGTAACTCTCAGTGAGTTTTAACTGCAAGTATGTAGTTCCCTTGTTTCAGAGCAGTTTAATGACGAGTGCTGTGCTGATGTGTGATAGCGCAAATGACCTAATAACACACTTATGCATTTACTGTTTATGTAGTGTCTCTTGGATTATCTCGATTTGGTCTTCTTCAAGTCGGGGTATCATGCGGTAAGTTGATTAAGCGTTCATTTGGTGTGATTTTGGGTATTATTTCAGATGAGTTCCGTGGGACGCCTTGTGTAATATATGTATAACAGGCCCACCTGGAGGATGAACGGTAAATCATAACATTACTCCGACAACTTTCTCAAGTTACTTCACTCATATTGCATATATACAACCCTCCTCTATACTTGTAAGGAGTATATCAGTACCCACCTCCCTCCCCCCTTCCCCCCCCCTCCTCTCTCTCTCTCTCTCTGTCATATTTTTTAGCAAAAAATTATAGTCCTTTGTAATGTTGGTATTTCAAAATCATTTCTCTCTCTCTCTCTCTCATTTTTAAAAAAATAGCCTATTGTCATGTTGTTAACATTTTCTCTCTCTCTCTCTCTCTCTCTCTCTCTCTCTCTCTCTCTCTCTCTCTCTCTCTCTCTCTCTCTCTCTCTCTCTCTCTCTCTCGTTTAATGGGATGAATTGCGTCACTCGCAAACTCTTTTATCAAAGACAACAGAGGACCTGTTGCAGACTTGTTCAAATTAACCGTAAAGCTTTCTTTTTGTTATCGGCAGAATTACGTAATGATAATGCCAACGTCGTTTCCCCATCACCAACTACTTCATTACGGGCTTATGCTAAAGTTACGAAGCTAATCCTGAGGCACATAAAGCTTAAAACATCATCTCCTACCTAATACCAAACAAGATAAAAACTCGGCAATGTAGCTGCGCTGATCAGAAAAAGACAAAGAAGTCTGAACATTGAATAAACACACTCCGGACACCAGGAGGTTTTTTCCAGGAAGTGTTCCATTCGGTCACTGAGACCGCGGAAGCTCCAGCAGTTATGGAAATGAAGAGGAAACGAATGACTGGATTTATTTTCATTTGAAAATACTTGTTGGTGCGCCATTTCTCTATTCTTTTAAATGCTGGAACCTGAATAAATCATTTGTACGCTATTAATGGTGTGCAGAGAGAGAGAGAGAGAGGAGAGAGAGAGAGACGAGAGAGAGAGAGAGAGAATGATAAGTTATATACATAAAAGGAAAATTATTTTAAATTAATATTTATAAGTGCCTTGCTGATAAAGATATTTAATTATAGATTTTTGAGTAGGTTGCTCCTCAACTTTCATTGAGAGAGTGAGAGTGAGAGTGAGAGTGAGAGTGAGAGAGAGAGATGCTGACATATCTTCGTTGGGGAGTTTCGGACAATCAGAATTTATTGTTGCCTGAACTTGAGGGAAGAGAGAAAAATGCATCAGGCTCCGAAAGACATTGAATGTGCAAAGACTGGATCAATGACGCATTGAATGCAGCTCTTGCAGCATTTGCAGTTGATTATTTACCGCTCATGCAACATACTTTAAAAAGTTGGTAATATATTTTGCGACTAACAAACTTCAGGGAATATATTTTGAACTGGCAAATCGATTATTATTATTATTATTATTATTATTATTATTATTATTATTATTATATTATTATTATTATATAAAAATCCTAATCACATGAATCACAAAAATGGTAGAGGTAAATAATATTTAGAAATATTCAACGAGAGCTTCCTGGAACCTGTTCGATTCTCTTTTTCTTCACTATTATTTTTTATTATTATTGTTAAGAAATTCACAGTTTCGTGAAAACTAATTGTTTTCAAAAAATATCCACAATTATATATAAGAATATATTTCTATGTAAAAATATAAAACAAAGACTTCCAACACCACTGAACGGGTTCTCATCAGTGCAATGTTACATGATGATGAACACCGTTCAGGTGTTCGAAAGTCTTTTTTGTTTTATATTTTTACATAGAAATATTTTTTATATATAATTGTGGATATTTTTTAACTTATTATTATTATTATTATTATTATTATTATTATTATTATTATTATTTTATTATTATTATTATTATTATTATACTGTTTTCATAACGTAAATTTTCTTTTTCTTTGCAAGGCGTCCTCTCACTGCAGGATCACATAAGCGTGTGTATTTTGCTATTGGGAAATAACGGATCATTAGGCAGGCCATTTTTTCTTACTATTTTTATCACCATCATTTTCAACCATCATCATTGCCTCCAACGCCGTGCAACTCAAAGGGCCTCACCATCTTCGTGCCAGTCGCATACAGCTGGCTGTGCAATATTTTCGGAAGTCAGACAGACAGACAGACACACGGACGGCAGACCGAATGTGCTTTAGTTACCAGGAGTATTTTCGAATTACAACCCTCGTATTATTATTCATTCGTCGTATGTATATTGATTCAGAAACACATCTGATAGTTTAAAATGTACATGACAATAAACTACTTTATCAATTCATTTTGTTAGTGTAAAACATATTATCATATATTAACCCTTGTAACCAATGATACATAAATCCGAAAAATTTGTTGGCGTTAATAATTCAAGTTTATGCCATGGGGTAAATTGATCACCTCCCATTTCCATATTAATCAGACTTGTATTGAGAGAGAGAGAGAGAGAGAGAGAGAGAAAGAGAGAGAGAGAGAGAGAGAGAGAGAGAAGCGTTGGGTGTCATGGTACTGTTATAATAATAAAGATAAACGCATCATGATTTGTGTGCCTTTCATTTTAGACAAGTATCATCACTTGTACATAAAAGTGACGTTCGATTCAGAGTAGAAGTCATTACCTGGTTATTTATAGTTAATGACACATCAATACACGGACCGTGATTCAACGTGTTTTTTTTTTTTTTTTTTTTTTTTTTTTTTTTTTTTTTTTTTTTTTTTTTTTGCCAGAGATCTGCTGACATTAATTGCCAAGTTCTAGAAAACTATTTTTTCTCTTATTTTTTTAATATTAACGACCGTTATTTATCATTTAAAAATACCCCAACGCGTAGGTCATCATTCTTTGTATATCAAAGGTATCTAGAAGTGAAATTGCACTCTGACTTTTCAACAGTTACAGGGTAAATTGTCAGGGAGTAATTTAAAAATTTTAAAATTATTATTGGCGGGGGCTTAGTCCTGACAGGACATCACACACAC
>NC_087215.1:11286693-11311693 GCF_015104395.2 Macrobrachium nipponense | reverse complement strand
AGGGGGCGGGGATCTGGACTGTGGAAAGTATCGTTGGTTTTCTATTTCTTTATGTTTATATCTAGAAAAATAGATCGGGTTTATTGTACCAGTGAGGTTTAACATCCTTGTTCTGGAGTTTCAATGAATGACCTTCCATTTTGAGGGGCTTCATAAACAACCTTGAATTCTGACACCTACCATAAATGACCTTGAACTCTTAACACCCTACAAAAAGCGACCGTGAACTCTGACACCTACATAAATTACCTGAAAACTCTGACACCTAACATAAATGGACCTTGAACTCTGACACCTACATATATGACCTTGAATTCTGACACCTACATAAAAGACGAATCTTGACAATACGTAAATTACCTTGAATCTGACACCTACATAAACGACCTTGAATTCTGACACCTACAAATATGACCTTCCATTTGACAGTTACGTGAAGGACGATCCTTTTTGAGAGATAAACTAGAAATAGCCTCCATACTGACCACTATAAAAAGTGGGGGGGGGGGGGGGCGCGACCTTTATTCTGACTGGTAAGAAATGATTTTCTCTGCTACCATGTACATGAATAGATAACAAACCTGACAACCACATACTATGTGACCATCCGTTCTTACAGATGGTGGAGTCTTCCATTTTGACGACTACCTGGATCTCCTTGCATTTTGACAGCTTCTTAGATGATCTTCCATTGTAACAGCTACAGAAGTGACCTCCACTTATGACAGATACATTTTTATGACATTTCATTCGGATAGCTTATGGCTGTCAGTCCCGAAGTGAGACATAATTCCCTCCCGCCGTGCTGATGTTTACACGAATGACTTTCCATCCTGGAAGGTGCGTCAATAAACTTCTTTTTCAGACAGATCCACCAATGGCATTGACCATCTACTCTGATAGATACATAAATTGTCTTCCAGTTCTGAGATGTACATAAGAGGCTTTGTTTCGTTGCTGAAAGCACATACAATGAATTTGCGTTTGACAATGACCTGAATGACCTTTCGTTTTGGCAGCTGCATTAGTGGACCTTTCAGCCTGACAGCTGCGTCAGTTCGAGGGATGATTTTCGTGTGTCCCAAGTCAAGTCCTGTTGTTTCCTGATTTTTTTTCTCAACTAATTAGAGTCTAATTAATTGTGATTTAATCCTATTTCACTGATCTTTACCATGAATATCTGGACTTAGATAATAGGGACCAATTCGAGTTTGTATTGGTCGAGGGAGTAACTGGTTTAGTAAACCACAGATAATTTTAATGGATAAATTACACGAATGATATTTTTTTGGTGGGGTACAAAGTCATTCACTGGAAATACTATATATCAGAGACCAGAATTTCATTATTTGAAGCATGTATAGTACCTGTAAAGTACTTTATAAAGATGGATGATGCTGATCAATGCCCCACCACTGTAGCAATATACAAGCCACGAACTGACGGCTTTGTTGGGGATCCTGGAATTATGACCTGGAAGCCGAGGGAATTACTCGGATGAGAATAATTAATGACCAGATATTTTTAACTACCCTAATTGCTGCGGTGCGAGAATATATTTGCGAGAATTCATGACCTCTTCGTTTTGGGAGTAATATATTATCTTTATCACCTCAGTATGTGTTTTTTTTTTATTTGTCTCTATGAAGGGGATTTTGGGATGAGGTTGCTAGCCTTACCCCCTCTTCATTTCTTCTCAGTTTATCATTTGCCATATATTTAAATGCATTACTTAAGATAACAGAGCCTTCTAGATATCAGACAACAGAAACGTCATTGGCTTTAATAGGGCGTACCTTTTTGTGGCTCTTGTCTCGTTGGGGATTCGAACGCCGGTCCTCTCTCTAATCGGGCGAGTGTCATAACCGCTATAGTACGAGGCACATTAATGCTTTCTTTCATTCTTATTGATGTCTGTATTTTACTGCATTTTTTACTCCTTGTATTATTTTAATAGGAAATATATTATTTGTATTGTCATTCTTGCCTTGAAGATGGAGAGAGAGAGAGAGAGAGAGAGAGAGAGAGATAGAGAGAGAGAGAGAGAGAGAGAGGTGCCTGTACTCTGTTGCGGTAAACAACTTGAAAAGTTAGATGATTCTTGAAATCTCGGGGAAACTGATCAAAGTAAATTAGAATTATAAAATTTTCTGATGAGAGAAGAGAGAGAGAGTAGAGAGAGACCGAGAGAGAGAGCGAGAGAGAGAGAGGAATTAAACACAAGTATTACGTTGTTGTGGAGAAAAAATTATAGATAATTCCATATGTTCAAAATATTGTTGGCTCATTTTACGAATCAGCCATTAGTGCCGCTGTCTAAGATGCATCTGCAAATAACGTAAATCAAAACTTGGAAACTTTGTTTGGTAGCGTTTTAAGAAACTGTCCCATGAAACTGAGCGTTTTCTTATTGTTTTTTTTTTTTTTTTTTATGAATGTAGATATATATTACCAATTCACTTTGGTTCAGTTGAGGAAATTAAAGAAGTTGAGTCACAGTTGGATCGGTAGTCAGTATCGAAATGTTAAGAATATTATATCAAATCTGCGAAAAAATTTATACTGACCTGCAGTATGAAAGCAAGAAGAAAGAAGACTTTAACGGGATCAGAATTCACACCCATGAACATCAGTTCATTGGAATAATCACAACTGACGAAATTGCTGCTGACGCCTTTACGGAAATAGGAATGTTCCTTTAAACAGAGCCATTGATTATCAGCGTATTTTTTTTTGGTTTTTTTCTCACTGTACCTGTTTCTGTGTTCACTATTTATTAATGTTCGTTTTAGATGAATGATAGTCTTATATATTAGATCAATGTATACATCATCTGTCATTTGTTCTCTTTCAATATACTCGTTTTCGCAATTGACAATAAAGAGGTTATTATTATCTGAAGAAAAGTTATCTATATATAATCGTGGGGACTACTAGTTCACGTATATTCTTTTAACAAATGAAAACAAGTTATGCCAATGCAGTTATAAAAGGGCGACTCCATTTGAATAAGATTATCGGCCGTGAATCGGATTCGATTCCGGGTCAATTTTCGACCAATTGAAGGGAGCCAGCTCAGCAATTTCTCATTTTCGCATAATTAATGTGAATCCAATTATCTCACTGCGAGTGTATCACATTGCTTTTCTGCTCCCAGTGGGCGGGACTAGATAATATAGGTGATAATTCGAGTAATAAGGACTCTGTACGAATAAATATAATGTCGTTGGACACCAGATAAATGCAATAAATATGAACTGTTAAGTTGATAAACTATCAAGAAATAACACTGGGTACCACTCGTTATTAAAGGATTTTAATTGAGTAATTCATTAAGAGAGAGAGAGAGAGAGAGAGAGAGAGAGAGAGAGAGAGAGAGAGAGAGCGGGAGAGAGAGAGAGAGAGAAGGTGATGGGGACGCGCGTTGGAGAATGTGGCGTTAATTATGAGAATTCAATTTATGTTGGAATCTAAATTAATCCACTAGCATAGAAATATTCGTCAATTATTATTATTATTATTATTATTATTATTATTATTATTATTATTATTATTATTATTATTATTATTATTATTATTATTATTTGCACTAATAGGTAGTATTAGTTACAGCAGTAGAAGTTGCTAGGGCATCAGCTGGGAAGAAAAAAGATGTTAGAATAGAGAGATTGATTGATTGATTTATTAATTCTTACTGGCGTCGCAACGACGAGGTTATTGACGCCGTAGAATAGAGAGAGAGAGAGAGAGATGTGGGTCTCACTTTCAGTGTCGAGATATTTATGCTATGGACTGACACCTCTGTTTTGGGTCCTGGAATGATGGCCCGCCCTCCCAAAAGTAATTGTAGGAATAGGGTAATTTATTTCCATATTTTTTCCTGTTCGTTAATTGCTGAGGTGTGCTCGTTCGTGTATGTAGATTTATGAGCACTTAGTTTTGGGGGGATAATTCCTCGGTTTATTTTGCCCCTTTTGTGCAATTGAGAGTTTTCAGTGATTTCTTTAAAAAAAAAGCTAGTATCTCAGAAGGCTTTACCTGAAGGTAAAACTTTACGATGACCAAATATATTGCATATATCATGAAAAAAATTGCCATTTTTAGTTCATTTAATACAAATCGACTGGAGAGTTGTTTGTATATATAGTTCAATAGATCAACTTTTACTAGGTAATTCCGTATGTTTTCGTTGTCATAGAAATCTTTAGATGTATGAGCAGACATGAAAAATGATTATTTCTCATATATGCTTTAAACGACTCTCATCTTCCTGAATTTTTGTTCTCGAATCCCTAAGCAGTTAGTAGTATGAGTAAGGTTCAAGTACCGTCTCATGTGAGTTGATATTTCAAAGGCCATGTTTGGGATTGGTTAACAAATCAATCAATTAATGTTCCTTTCGTATTCATGGTGTTTAACGAAGTAACTAATAAGAGAAACTCCGTGAGGGTTTCAATATATACCACCTGAAGTGAGCAAATATGTGTCAGAGAGAGAGAGAGAGAGAGCATAAACATGATGATTTCCTTTCTCGGTCAATATGTACCACCTATGATAAGCAAATTTGTCAGAGAGAGAGAGAGAGAGAGAGAGAGAGAGAGAGAGAGAGAGAGAGAGAGAGATTCAAAATTTATATGAAACAGGAAGTTCTGAAACTTGAAGTTCTCAAAGTCGCTGTGATTCTGATCAAAGGAAAGGAAATACAAACTGACGTATGAGGTGTTCACAGTCAAATCCTGTGCCAGAGGGGAGAGAGAGAGAGAGAGAGAGAGAGAAGAGAGAGAGAGAGAGAGAGAGAGAGCGGTGGTGTCAGGTGAGATTTCATACCAGTTTTGGTGTCTGGGTGATAATCTGAATCCTTGAATACTCTCATGTTGGTAATCTGCTTGCTGTAATTATGCAGATAACAGGAACAAAGCACCAGAGAATACATCTCTTGTTAATAATGATATTTTGTTGATAATTCAGCAAATGTAAGATGTCATTCTTCATTCAGCAGAACGTTGGAGACTCATTGTATAAAACCCATCGTATCCTGATATTTGTTTCTTCAGTTAATTATGACGAGAACAAAGGAAATATTGACCTGTTAGTAACTGTTATTTATACTCGATATAAGTTAAAAGTATAATCATTTATTACAGGCAGGAAAATTAAACTTCCGGTCATTCATCAAGTGTAACTCTTCATTCAGGTGTTGATGTCTTCGTATTCTGAACTGTAGAATTCTTTACTTTTTTAGTTATAAGGTCTCTTCTCATACGTCCGGTTGTAACTTATAACGTCTCTTTCCAGTTAAAGACGGAATCGTTTCCGAAGGTGTTAAAAAACGTCCAGTGAATGTTCTTTGAAGGAAATTCTAATAAGAAATAATTATTTTAAGCTAATTTACATACCATTGAACTGGAAACATCTGGAAATGTCGGTTTCCGCCATCAGTTGTCAATAAAACGAATGAATTTATTCGAAAATACAGTATGGAACTTTATGAGTCATTGTTAGAGAAATAATTAGAGCTGGAACAAGGCAGATTTATAGCAACAAATCAAAAGCAAACGTTTTATAGAAGGGATGCTGAGGGTCCGGAGGACAGGAAAAGGCATCACTATCGACGAGTGAGATCGTAAATAGGTTGAAGGAATGATTAAGTGGCGATAAAACGAGAATCGTCCTCTGGAAAGAACTCCCTGGAAAGGCACCACTGATTCATGCAATGTCAGGCTAAGTTGCGGTGGGACTTTCTCTTATTACTGTTGGTCTTTGTAGAGGAATCTTCCACTCTTTTCTTTCTGTGAGATCTTGAGGCCATTTTAGCAATGCCCGGTGTCTCCAACGAGAGGTCTGTCAAAACGAAGAGAAAAATGAGGTGGGTATGAGGGAAGGAGTGCCTCTCTCTCTCTCTCTCTCTCTCTCTCTCTCTCTCTCTCTCTCTCTCTCTCTCTCTCTCAACAGTCTCATTACCTTATCCAGACGATTCCAGTTTCATTGTGTTGAATTAAAAGGAATTTTTTTTTAAGTATTCCTACATCTCATCGATTTCAAAGTTTTCGCAATTAGAGACGCCCACCTTTCTTTGATATACACGAGTTTGCATTAATTTTTGTTTACAGTAATTAATATTTACTCTTTAAATGCCGTATGGGAATTGTATCTGTTAAGCACCTCAGTGGCGTGGTCGGTTTGGTATTGGCCTGCCACCTCGGTGGCCGCGAGTTCAATTCTCGGGCATTCCATTAAGGAGTGAGAGATGTGTATTTCTGGTGATAGAAGTTCACTCTCGACGTGGTTTGGAAGTCACGTAAAGCCGTTGGTCCCGTTGCTGAATAACCACTGGTTCCATGCAACGTAAAAACATCATACAAACAAACAAACAGACAATTGTATCTGTTAGGAACTGCTTGACATTTCAGGCAAAGGGTCTGGTTAAGGCTTGCAGAGGTCATATTCCAAGTTTGTCAGATACTTATGAACTAGCTACTGTGAGTTGTAAAGCGATAAAGGTTTTATATTATCGAACGGCCCAGAAATACACATAAGATTCCGGTGTAAACATGAAGTCACATAGGCAATACTACAAAGACGACATGCATTTTCATCAAAGTATCTTGCAACATTGTAGAAATGATCGTTTATTATAACAACCTCATTCTGTTTTTCCTAATGGTTTAATCGGTCATGTCCTGTGGTTCTGTAGTTTGTGATAACTACTGGAATTATTAACACAGAGATCATTGGAAAAAACTCGAGCGAGTCACCTCTCCACAAAGTGATCCGAGTTGCAGAAAGCAGATGACTGAAACGAAGCGAAAACTTTTCGAAATAAATCCTGAGAGTTATTTAGAGGAAAATCGCCGACAGGGAAACAACTGAGGAAAGAGAGACACGGGATAAAGAATTCTTCAAAAAAAGTCTGGCAAAGAGAGGCGAAAGGAAAACTTATTCCGCAGATGTCAGCAAATCTTGGCTCCTCTGTGAGTTTGGCTTTGGATGAACTTCATCCCTGCGTAGGGTTTAAAAAAACACGCATTCTATGTGCATATATATGTGTATATATATATATATATATATATATGTATCTATATATATGATATATATTTGTGTGTGTATGTGTGTGTGTATACATATTATATATATATATATAGTGTGTGTGTGTGTCGTAATACATATATATATATATATATATATATATATAATATATATATATATATGATAGTATATATATATATGTATATATATATATTATATACTATATATATATGTTGTATGTATATATAATATATCTATATCTATAATATAATGTATATATATATATATATTATATATATATCCGTATCTGTATATCTATATATATATTATATACGTGATAAATCTATATATATATGTATCTATATCTATCTATATATATATATATCTATATATATGTATATATCTATATCTATATATATATATATATATAACATAAATATCCTACATATATCCCTATATATATCTATATCTATATATATATAGTATATATTGCGTGTATGTATGTATGTATGTATGTATGTCTGTATGTATGTATGAATGTATGTATGTATGTATGTATATGTATATATATGGTTTATGTATGATTATTGTGTGTATGTATGCATAAAGCATTTACGCACGTATTTATAAGCATTGGCACAAGACATTGGCAAATCCGAAGCTTATTCTTCATCGGACATTGAATATTTTCTTGTCAGTAGAAAAATATTTTTGTTCCAATTATATTTTTTAAATTTTTCGTTGATTGCCATCGTCCCAATTCATTTTCATTCTTCTTTCTTTTGCAGGTCGGGCTGTGAAGAGCGCGAGAGTAGTACTCGATTGTATCGTGTTTTATGTCGGGTACTTTTTATTATTTATATATAAAATGTCTCTGATAACCTTTGATATGTTTCTCATCCCTTTTAGAAAGTGTCCAAAGGTTTATTTCGTGAATCTGCTGATGCATTTAAGCAATACCACCCGTTCCCTACAGTTTGTTGTTAAGTGTTAAAACTCACCCCAAAACACTTACTGACTGCCGTAGGTTAATAACACCCTTCTTGAGGCACCCCGCGATGAGTTAAAAAGCTTAGAAAGAAAGTCTCAGAATAGAAATCGCTGTGGAAATGTCAGCGAAATTTCTCTTTAGGATGATGAAATGTACCATCGACCACAGACATTAACTAAATTAGGTCCAATTAAGTTATTTAGAAGAGGTATGGAATTGGAACGCAGATTCCAGTTAAAGGGGAAAACAGTGTGCGAATCGTATTTGCGTAAATTGTAATGCAATTGCAAGCTACGTATTTACTGTTCATTGGCATGCTTAGGCTTGTAAGTCTGCTGATGATTAATTTTTACACTTTTGTTATCTGTGTTGCAACATGATCATAAAATCGTGATGGGTATGATTGCTCGAGTGGGGGTTGAAATCTATTATTATTGTTATTATTATTATAATTATTATTATTATTGATTATTATTATTATTATTATTATTATTATTATTATTCGTATGAAGAAATGTTTCTTTTTTCATGCTAGTGTAAATATTATTTTCCTTTTATAGTCTTATTTTTTTTTCAATATTTGCGTATTTTAGTGTTGTTTTCAATATGTGTATTTCAGTATTTTTTTATTATGTATGTATTTCAGTGTTTTTTTCATACGTATGTATTACTGTGTTTTTTCAATACGTATGTATTTCTGTGTGTTTTTTTCAAAACGTATACATTTTTTGTGGTTTTTCTTCAAAACGTATGTATTTCAGTTTTTTTCTAATACGTATGTACGAGTATTTCAGTATTCTGTGCCATTTTCACTATTCAACGGCGTCAGATCATGGAGGTATGTGGGGTGTGGGGAGGTTCTGTTTTTTGATAGGGGAAAAGGGCTATGCTAGTCAAAGCCAGTGGGGTGGGGGTCAAGGGTAAGGGGGCCAAGGTACTGAGAAGGGGCTGAACGGATAGCCCTGAACGGATTAGGGTAGTAGGACGCTGCTCTCTCCTGTGGGTTGGAATCGATGAACTAGTTTGCAGTTGTAGAGAAAGAGTCTCTTAAGCAGCAGAGAAATGCCTACCTTGGTTCGTGTGCTTCTGTTACATTATTGTTTATTGAGTTCTCTCTTGCCTTTAACTGTCATTTGTTTGTTGTTAAACTTATTTTTTTTATCGGCAATGACGTTTCTTTATCAAAGTAAAATGACATCGATGTTTTTATTAAAATTTAGTTTTTTAATTTGTCAAATTTTTGTGAGTTTGCTGTTGGCCGGATTGCATAACGAAGTTTTTTTTTATCTAGGTCAGTTTAACAACTTGGGTTTTTCTTCTTAATGACTCAGTACAGGAAGATATATTTATGTTGTAACAATGCTGTTTCGTATGCCTTTTTGTTAGCAAGATCACTTGGAAAGGTGTACGGATTTCTATGAAATGTTAGTAAAGCAATGCTATAGTTATTACGACTATGCTTTGTTGATTCTGTTTCATTTTGCCCTTCCCAGATGTAGTGTTGCTTCGTATGCACATTACTCAATGTAAAAGGTATAAATCTGTATTCGAACATTTTCTGAATGTAAAGCTATATTGATCCTTTACACACCACTTGCAGATATTCCAAAACATATTTTGTCTCGCATCCGTGATTCTTGAATTCGCCTTACTGACATTTGGAGGCCGTTCATCTCGCAGATTCGATACATTCCTCATACATCAATGCGCTCGATGCATGGAACTCGGATGTATTGACTTCAGTGACCTGTGTCATATGCAATTTACCCGTTAGACTTACGAGCAATGTTCCTTCAAATTTATTTGCAAGTTCTGGAACAGTGGCTAGCTCACCATTTGTGTATTTATTTTATTTATTTATTTATTTTTATGAAAAGTCATCTCTATTTTGGAAAAAAATTATTAATCGTGTCTTCATTAGAATGATTTCATCGTCATTTACGTGCTGATATGATTTTATTATTCCTTGAAGAAATATCGCCAAGAAAATCTGATTTAAGTGAGCACACGATGTCTCCTCGGATGGACTAACAAGTCTTTGAGGCATCCTAACCCTTGTAACTCCTCCTTGTAACGTATATCTCTCGAATTTCCACACATTCTCATCCTTACCGTAGTTAATGTTTCGAAAAATATCGAATGACACTAAAATCGGAAATAACGCAGTAACCGAAAACATTTAACTGTGTTCAAAAGCCTGCTTTCAGCGAAGAGGAACTTGCTTTTGAATGCAAATGATGCGATGCCCTTCTCCTGCATTCAACTCCAATTAAATCCCAGGATGGCGGTAGAGGTATTGATGAAAAGGAACCGCGAGTAGAGCCGATCCAATTACGGATCTCTTGCGTAATTGGCCTCGTTTTCCCCAGAACCCAATTACGCGCACAACTCCTCAACTGCGTTTGATTAATCCGAAACCAGAAATTGTTTTGCTAAATTAAGCTGTTCGCGGAGGCTTCCGTCTGTACAAGTTTAGATCAGTGAAGTCCTTTAAATGATCTCTCTCTCTCTCTCTCTCTCTCTCTCTCTCTCTCTCTCTCTCTCTCTCTCTCTCTCTCTCTCCATCAAAATGGTACTGATTACCGTACTAAAACGTCTATACAAGACTGTAAATTAATTTAAAGATAGATAAAAAGATTGATAGATTTATAAATAAACTTAATACATTGAAATATTTAATAGATAAATAACAAATAGAAACAACCCTTAGAAAAGGAGTGATTCGATAGGCCTGCAAGATATAAGCAATTAATATTCAATAAAGCATCCTTTGGATGACTCCAGAGGTTCTTCCTCGATCTCCAGATCTCCTCGAGGGAACTTGAAGCGTCCTTCATTTCAGGCTTCTTTTACCTTCAGAGAGATTTGTTCACTTCGTGAAATCTCTCGTCTTCAGGAAGCCTCATCAGCCTCTTTGGGGGAAAATAAACACTCAAGTCTTGATCCTCTCTCTCTCTCTCTCTCTCTCTCTCTCTCTCTCTCTCTCTCTCTCTCTCTCTATGTAAAAACCTCGATGAAGGAGTATTCGAGAGCGCATTGCCTGAGGAACTTGTCTGTATCAAGTTGCAGATTAAACCTTTCCAAATTAATTGATCACGCTTTGAAAGTTGGGACATGAATCCCAACTCCTGTCCTGTATTTTAACCGAGAGAGAGAGAGAGAGAGAGAGAGAGAGAGAGAGAGAGAGAGAGAGAGAGAGAGAGAGAGAGAAAGAATATGTATCTGGATACATACATCGTGATAAACTCACGTCCACGGTGTATTGTTGTATTGTTTATTGTATTTTTACAGCAATATATCCCTTTCCTCATTTCGTTACCCAAAAGGTCTTACAAGAATTATGGAAGTACATGATTGATGTACTATATTAGCCCATTTAACATTTATTTTTGGAAAAAAATGCGAAGTATCTGTTTGTCCCTGTTTTCACTAGAAGGGCGTTTTATAAAGGTGACAAATTAGATTGTGGTTCATTTGCAAAAAGAGATATGGATTTATAATTAGGTTCCTCTCGTGTCATTTGGAAATAGGCCTGAGACAAAACTAGGTTAGCTCTCTCTCTCTCTCTCTCTCTCTCTCTCTCTCTCTCCATTTGTTAAAATAACCATGGTTTTCCTAAACAAAACGAGTGATATTTAACTTTATATTTAAATGTCAATCGTATTAAAAAAAATTATTTTAATCTTCTTTCTGACTTAATCAATTGATATGATTAGTTTATTCATAACTCGTAATGAAAACACTTGAATTTAAGAGCTGAATTTCACGATGGATTCGTTCGCTGGGAAAATGTCCAAATAATGATCGAGGTTCAGCCATCCAGGTACAAAACTCTGTGATTCAGGCTGGATTATCTGATAAGAATTTGATTCATTAGACTGTAGAATATGCTCTCTCTCTCTCTCTCTCTCTCTGTTAGCTGTTAATGGACTAACCGTGTTTCATTGTTTGAATTATATACTAGGAAGCTATCGTTGTTTTTCAGTTTCATAGGTTTTTATCATTGATAGAGAATGTCACATACTGATCGATGTCCTCAGACACCTACCTGAGGATTCTGACGACCTGTTTCCCACAAAATACAGTCATACATGAATGGTCATACATACTTTTACACTTACTACAAATTCTCAGAAGCTACAAGAGTCAACCTCAGGTAGCTGCAAAACGCTCCATCTTGAATGAGTCCCAATATTCCAAAAATAAACAGAATACTACGTACACAGCGTCACTTTCGCCTCAGAGCAAGATGAGAGACTCGTTATACTTACATGCATACGTGTTTGTATGAGTGTGTGTGTGTGTGTGTGTGTGTAGGGATGGGTGTGGGTGTGTGTGGGAGTTGGTTTTGGGTGTGTGTGTGTGTGTGTGTGTGTGAGTGAGTCGGGGTGAGTTTGGGTTGTTTGTGTGTGTAGGGTGGGGGGGTGGGAAGTGTGTATGTTGTTGTGTGGAGGTAGGTGTTTGTAGGTGTTTGTGTGAACTAAGCGATTTCTGCATTAATTATATGTTTTCGTTCATCTTGTTTTCTTGTCTTGAGGGGTTGATTTTGCATTGAATTACGGTTCAAATAATATCAAACTTATTTTTAAAAGCGTCATGGCCAGGATGGAGGCTTTCATAGGCCCTAATGATATTATCTTCGTTCGTAATGACAGCTCGTTCTATCAAATGGGATGTCATTAAAGTGATGTTTCCTGATTGACTTCGAAAGATTGTCGTCAGTTAAGTGACTAAGCCGAAGCTTTTTATTGGAATGAAACCGGGTTTGAAATTTGTTGTTTATATAGAATATCGTGCATATCTATTTGCTTTTACTGGTATTTGGTGTGAGTATTTATTTTTATTGAGGTGAAAGTTTTATACATTGCTGTATTTTAGTTAAACATGATTCTTTATTTATGGTGTTATTGATTAAAAGACGACAACTTATTTTTATGCCAAAAGTTAAAAATCTGACATATTTTTTAAATGGTTACAAATTCTTTGCTTTCATGTTGCACTGCATTCATGCAAAATGAATTAGGTAGAATTTAAGAAACTGTCCTTGAAACTGAGGCGTTTTTTCTTGCTTTTTTTTATCGTGAATGTAGATTTAGAAATTACCAATTTAGTTTGGGCTGAGTTGATGAAATTAAAAAAGTTGAGTCGCAGTTGAGTCAGTAGTCAGTATCGAACTGTTAAGAATATTATTATCAAATCTGCGAAGAATTAATACAGACTGCAGCATGAAAGCAAGAAGAAAGAAGACCCTTTAACGGGGATTAGAATTCACACCCATGAACATCAGTTCATTGAATAATCACAATTTACGAAATTACTGCTGAGGCCTTTACGGAAATAGGAATGTTCCTTTAAACAGAGCCATTAATCGTCAGCATGTTTCATTTTTCGCTGTACCTGTTTCTGTGTTCTCTATTTATTAATGTTCGTTTTAGTTGAATGATAGTCTTATATATTAGATCAATGTATATATCATCTGTCTTCTGTTACTTCTTTTAATAAACTCGTTTTCGCAATTGACAATAAAGAGGTTATTATTATCTGAAGAAAAGTTATCTAAATATAGTCGAGGTGACTACCAGTCCACGTATATTCTTTTAACAAATGAAAACAAGTTATGCCAATGCAGTTATAAAAGGGTGACCTCCATTTGAATAAGATTATCGGCCTTGAATCGGATTCGAGAGGAAACAGCTGTGTGACATTGACCCCGTTCCATTCCGGGTCAATTTTCGCCCAATTGAAGGAAGCCAGCTCAGCAATTCTCTCATTTTTCGCTTAATTAATGTGAATCCAATTATCTCACTGCGAGTGAGTGTATCACATTGCTTTTCCGCTTCCAGTGTCCGGGACTAGATAATATAGGTGATAATTCGAGCGAGTTATATTACCCGAGTAATAAGGACGCTATACGAATAATTATAATGTTGTTGGAAACCAGATAAGTACAATAAATATGCATTATTAGGTTGATAAACCCTCAAGAAATATCACTGGGTACCACTTCGTTATTAAAGGATTTTAATTGAGTAATTCATTAAGAGAGAGAGAGAGAGAGAGAGAGAGAGAGAGAGAGAGAGAGAGAGAGAGAGTGAATATGGGGACGTCTACTATGAGCATTGTAATTTGGTTGGAATCTACTTAATCCACTGCTATAGAAATATTCGTCAAAATTAGCTTTATTATTATTATTATTATTATTATTATTATTATTATTATTATTATTATTATTATTATTATTATTATTATTATTATTATTATTATTATTTGCACTAATTGGTAGTTTAGTTACAGCAGTAGAAGCTGCAGGGGCATAAGCTGGGAAGAAAAAAAGATGTTAGAATAGAGAGAGAGAGAGAGAGAGAGAGAGAGAGAGAGAGAGAGAGAGAGAGAGAGAGAGAGAGAGAGAGAGAGAGAGAGGTGGGTCTCACTGTCAGTGCCGAGATATTTATGCCATGAACTGACACCTCTGTTTTGGGTCCTGGAATGATGGCCCGCCTCCCAAAAGTAATTATAGGAATAGAGTAATTTATTTCCAGATTTTTTCCTGTTCGTTAATTGCTGAGGTGTGCTTGTTCGTGTATGAAAATTTATGAGCACTAAGTTTTGGGGGGGGGGATAATTGCTCTGTTTATTTCGTCTATTTTGTGCAATTGAGAGTTTTCAGTGGTTTCTTTCAAAAAAAAAAGCTAGTATCTCAGAAGGCTTTACCTGAAGGTAAAACTTTAGGATCACCAAATCTGTTGCATATAATCATCGAAAAAATTGCCATTTTTAGTTCATTTAATACCTTGGAAAGCTTATCGTGAAAATGAACTTAGACTGACGTGTGCATTATATGTAATCGTAAGAAAAAATATTCAAGATTTCAACATTGTAATACCTACAAGGCTGACAACAAATTGAATAGAGTTGTTATATATTTGATTGAATAGATCAACTTTAACTAGGTAATTCGCATGTTTTCGTTTTCATAGAAATCTTTAGATGTATGAGCAAGTGTGCAAATGATTTACATTTCATATATTGCAATACTATGAGAAAGAATTAAGTACCGTCTCATGTGAGTGTATAATTCCTAACGTGTAACGAAGTAAATAATGAGAGAAACTGTGAGGTTTTCAATATATACCAACTGAAATGGGCAAATGTGTGTCAGAGAGAGAGAGAGAGAGAGAGAGAGAGAGAGAGAGAGAGAGAGAGAGAGAGAGAGAGAGAGAGTATTCAAACTAGAAGTTCTCAAAGTCGCTTGTGATTGTGATCAAACGAAATGAAATACAAACTGACGTATGAATGTTCCACGGTCAAATCCTGTGAGAGAGAGAGAGAGAGAGAGAGAGAGAGAAGAGAGAGAGAGGGGTGGGGGGTGGGGGGGGGGGGTGGGGTGGGGGGGGGAGCGTCGTAGCAGTATTGGTGTCTGAATGATCTGAATGCTTGAATACTCTCATGTTGGTAATCTGCCTGATGTAACTATGCAGATAACAGGCACAAAGCACCAGCGAATACATCACTTGTTAATAATGATATTTTGTTGATAATTCAGCAAATGTAAGATGTCATTCTTCATTCAGCAGAACGTTGGAGACGCATCTCATAAAACCCATCGTATCCTGATATTTGTTTCTTCAGTTAATTATGACAAGAATAAAGGATGTATTGACCGTGTTAGTAACGGTTTTTTTTCTCGATATAAGTTAAAAGTATAAACATTTATTACAGGCAAGAAAATTAAACTATCGGTCATCAAGTATAAGTCTTCATTCAGGTGTCGATGTCTTCGTATTCTGAACTGTGGAATTCTTTAATTTTTAAGGTCTCTGCTCATAAGTCCGGTTGTAACTTATAATGAGTCTTTCCAGTTAAAGACTAAATCGTTTCTGAAGGTATTAAAAAACGTCCAGTGAATGATCTCTGAAGGAAATTGTAATGAGAAAAAATTATTTTAAAGCTAAATCACACACCACTGAACTGAAAACATCGGAAAATGTCGGCTTCCTTCATCAGTTGTCAATAAAACGAATGAATTCATTCGAAAACACTGTATGGAACTTTATGAATCTTTCGTAAGAGCATAGTGCTGGAACAAGGCAGATTTATAGCAACAAAACAAAAACAAACTTTTATAGAAAGGATGCTGAGGGTCCGGAGGTTAGGAAAAGGCATCACGATCGACGAGTGAGATCGTAAATAGTGAAGGAGAAGATGAAGTGGCGATAAAAGCGAGAATCGTCTCTGGAAGAACGTCCTGGAAAGGCACCACTGATTTATGGAATGTCAGTTGAAGTTGCGGTGGGACTTTCTCTTATTACTGTTGGTCTTTGTAGAGGAATCTTCCATTCTTTTCTTTCTGTGAGATCTTGAGGACATTTTAGCCATGCCCGGTGTCTCCAAAGAGAGGTCTGACAAGACGAAGGGAAAAAGAGGTTGGCTATAAGGGAAGGAGTGCATGAGAATCTCTCTCTCTCTCTCTCTCTCTCTCTCTCTCTCTCTCTCTCTCTCAACAGCCTCATTATTGCCAGACGATTCCAGCTTCATTGAGATGAATAAAATGAAATTTTCAAAAAGTATTCCTATATCTCATCAATATCAGAATTTTCGCAGCTGGAGACGCCCACCTCCTTTGGTTTCCATGAGTTTGCATTATTTTTTGCTTACAGTAATTACAATATTTACTCTTTAAATGCCGTATGGGAATTGTATCTGTTAAGTGCATCATTGGCGTGATCGGTTTGGTCTAGACCTGCCACCTCGGTGGCCGCGAGTTCGATTCTCGAGCATTCCACTGAGTGTGAAAATGTGTATTTCTGGTGATAGAAACTCACTCTCGACGTGGTTCGGAAGTGACGTAAAGCCGTTGGTCCCGTTGCTGAATAACCACAGGTTCCACGCAACGTAAAAACATTCAATTCAAACAACAATTGTATCTGTTAGGAACAGCTTGAAATTTCGGGCAAAGGGTCTGGTTAAGGCTTCCAGAGGTCATACTCTAAGTGTGTCAGATATTCATGAACTGGCTACTGTGAGTTGTAAAGCGATACGAGTTCTATATTAACGAACGGCCTAAAAATACACAGGATTCCGGTGTAAACATGAAGCCAAATAGGCAATACTGAAAAGACGACATGCATTTTCATCAAATTGTCTTGCAACATTGCAGAAATGATCGTTCATTATAGCAGCCTCATTCTGTTTTCCATAATTATTTAATCGGTCATGTCCTCTGATTCTATAATTTGCGATAACTACTGTATTATTAACTCTCATTGCTTATTTACCGTACTGGAAAAGGGCCGATATCTTCTGAAATAATTCGGGCGAGTCACCTCTCCACAAATTGATCCGAGTTGCAGAAAGCAGGTGACTGAAACGAAGCGCAAACTTTTCGAAATAAATCCTGAGTTTTATTTAGAGGAAAATCACCGACAGGGAAACAACTGAGGAAAAAGAGACACAGGACAAAGAATGCTTCCAAAAAGTCTGGCAAAGAGAGGCGGAGAAAAGAAAAACTTATTCCGCAGAATCAGCAATCTTGGCTCCTCTGTGAGTTTTGGCTTTGGATGAACTTCATCTCTCTCTCTCTCTCTCTCCTCTCTATCTCTCTCTCTCTCTCTCTCTCTCTCTCTATATATATATATATATATATATATATATATATATATATTATATATATATATATATATATATATTTATATTGTGTGCATGTATACATGTATGTATGTACGTATGTATGTATGTATATATATATATATATATATATATATATATATATATATAATATATATAATGATGCATGCATGGTGAGTTTGTGTATGTATATATAAAGCATTTACACACGTATTTATAAACATTGCTGCAAGATATTGGCAAATCTGAAGCCTATCCTTCATCGGACATTGAATATTTTCTTGTCAATACAACAATATTTTTGTTGTAATAATATTTTTTTAGATTCATCATTGAGTCCCATCTTTTCACTTCATTTTCCTTTTTCTTTCTGTTGCGGGGTTGGCTGTGAAGAGTGCGAGAGTGAGTATACTCAATTTTATCCTGTTTAAGTCGTTTATTTTTTATTATTTTTATATTAGCTTTCTATAACATTTGGTATGTTTCTCGTCCACTTTAGAAAGTGTCCAGCTTTTATTTCATGAAACTGCTGATATATTTAAGCAATAGCCTTTTCCTACAGTTTGTTGCCAAGTCTTAAACCTCACAGCAAAAGACTTGCCGAGTGCCGTAGGATAAGCCCCGTCCTGAGGCACCCCCTCGAGAAGTTAAAAAGCGTCGAGTGAAAGTCTCAGAAAGAAATCGCGGTGGAAATGTCAGTGAACTTTCTCTAGGATGATGAAATGTACCATCGACTACAGCTATTAACTAAAATTAGGTCCAATTAAGTCAGTCAGAACTGACTTGAATTAGATCGTAGATTCCATGTAAAGGGAAAAATGGTGTGCGTATTTGATTAAAGGTTAATATAATAGCAAGCTACATATTTACTGTTCGTATGCGTAATCCATATCGGCATGCCTTTTTAATTAAGCTTGTAAGTCGGCTGATGATTAATTTTAAACTTTCTTTATCTGTGTTGCAATGTGGGCGTAAAATTTTGATGGGTATGATTGCTCGAGTAGGGATTCAGGAATATTAGTTATTATTATTTTTATTATATTTTTATTTTTTTTTTTGCTCTATCACAGTCATCCAATTCGACTAGGTGGTATTTATAGTGTGGGGTTCCGGGTTGCATCCTGCCTCCTTAGGTGTCCATCACTTTTTCTTACTGTGTGTGCCGTTTCTAGGATCACACTCTTCTGCAATGAGTCCCCTGGAGCTACTTCAGCCTCTAGTTTTTTCTAGATTCCTTTTCAGGGATCTTGGGATCGTGCCTAGTGCTCCTATGATTATGGGTACGATTTCCACTGGCATATCACATATCCTTCTTATTTCTATTTTCAGATCTTGATACTCCATTTTTTCCATTTTTTCCCTTTCTTTCTCTTCAACTCTGGTGTCCCATGTATTGCGACATCAATGAGTGATACTTTCTTCTTGACTTTGTCAATCAACGTCACGTCTGGTCTGATTGCACGTATCACCCTATCGGTTCTGATACCATAGTCCCAGAGGATCTTTGCCTGATCGTTTTCTATCACTCCCTCAGGTTGGTGCTCGTACCACTTATACTGCAAGGTTGCTGATGTTTCTTGCACAGGCTCCAGTGGAGGGCTTTTGCCACTGAATCATGCCTCTTTTTGTACTGGTTTCTGTGCAAGTGCCGGGCATTCGCTTGCTATGTGGTTTATGGTTTTCATTTTTCGTATTGCACTTCCTACTATGGGAGAGATGTTTATTTCCGTCTATCGTTTCTTTGAACATATCTGGTTCTGAGGGCCTGATCTTGTGCCGCTGTTATCATTCCTTCAGTTTCCTTCTTTAGCTCTCCCCTCTGTAGCCATTGCCATGTGTCATCGCTGGCTAGTTCTTTAGTCTGTCTCATGTATTGTCCGTGCATTGGTTTTGTTGTGCCAGTCCTCTGTTCTGTCTGTCATTCTTCTTCTATGTATATTTCTGGGTCTTTGTCTACTTTTATTAGTCCTTCTTCCCATGCACTCTTTAGCCACTCGTCTTCACTGGTTTTCAGATATTGCCCCAGTTGCTCTGTTCTCGAGTTGACGCAGTCCTCTATACTTAGTATCCTCCCCCTCCTTCCTTTCGTGTTATGTATAGTCTGTCCGTATTTGCTCTTGGGTGTAGTGCTTTGTGTATTGTCATATGTTTCCTGGTTTTCTGGTCTATGCTGCGGAGTCTGCCTTCGTCCATTCCACTATTCCTGCGCTGTATCTGATTACTGGCACTGCCCTGTTTTATGGCTTTTATCATATTTCCGGCGTTAAGTTTTGACTTGAGTATCGCCTTGAGTCTCTGCATATATTCTTTCCTGATCGTGTCCTTCATCTCTTGGTGTTTTTATATCCCCTCCTTCCATTATTCCCAGGTATTTGTATCCTGTCTCATCTATGTGTTTGATGTTGCTCCCATCTTGGTAGCTTTATCCCTTCAGTTCTTGTTACTTTGCCTTTTTGTATGTTGACTAAGGCGCATTTGTCTATTCCAAAACTCCATCCTGATGTCCCAAGATACAATCCTTACAGTCTGGATTAGGGTATCTGTTTCCTTGATGCTCTGACCATACAGCTTGATGTCGTCCATGAACATCAGGTGGTTGATTCTGTTGCCTCTTTTCTTGAGTTGGTACCTGGCATCCATCTTCTGTAGTACTTTTGTCATGGGAATCATGGCTACTACGAAGAGTAGTGGGGACAGTGAGTCGCCCGGAAGATCCCTCTCCTGATATTAACCTCTGCTAGTCTTATTCCAGCTTGTAAGTATTGTATTCCAGTTGCGCATTGTAGTTTTTGAGGAAGCTGATGGTGTTTTCCTCCTGCCCCATATATTTTCAGGCATTCTATTAGCCATGTGTGTAGTATCATGTCGAAGGCTTTCTTATAGTCTATCCATGCCATGCTTAGGTTGGTTTTCCTTCTCCTACTGTTCTTCATTACCATTTTGTCTATCAGGAGCTGGTCTTTTGTGCCCCTACACTTCCTCTGCAGCCTTTCTGTTGGTGGGGGAGGTGTTTGTCTCCTCTAGTTAGTTGTATAGCCTTTCACTGATGATACCTGTTAGTAACTTCCACATTATTGGTAGGCAGGTGATAGGCCTGTAGTTACTGGCTATATTTCCCTTACCCTTGTCTTTTTGTACTAAGGATTTCTTCCCATGGTCATCTATTTGGGTGCATGGTGAGTTGAGATACAATGCTGAGTTGTTCTGCTATTCGTGGGTGTAGGCCTTGAAGTTTTTGAGCCAGTATACCATGGACTTCATCGGGACCTGGGGCTTTCCATTTTGGCATTTTCCTTTAGTTGGTGTCTCCCTGTTTCTTCTTCCTTGACTTCCTGAGCCATGTTGCATGTTTGTTGTGTGATACCGGATTGCTCCATATGTTTTCCCAGAGTCTCTTACTTGGTTCGGCTTCAGGAATTTCTGGGTGGTTGTCTTCCCTCTTAGTTGGCTGTATAGTCTTTTCTGGTTGGTTCTGAATAGTTTGTTCTGTCGGTATCCCTTATTCCTGTTCAGTACCGTTGGATCTTATGTGCTTTGGCCTTAAGCCTCTGTTTTACATCTTCTATTGTGTTGTTTAGTCCCCTCTCTTGTACTTTGGTATTTCTCGTTGAGTTCCTCCCTTGTTTTTTCTTACTTCTTAGCCTTTTTTCCTGCTATCTCTTTCAGTTTACTCAAGTCAGATCTCATCACCATGATTTGCTTTTCCAGGCGCCTTTTCCAAGGAGGTTGCTGTTTTGGTTCTGTTGGGTTTGGTTGTGCTGGTGGTGTTGGTGTTCGAATCCCCATCAGTTCTGCTACTAATCTTGCTCCTGCATATGCCAAGTTATTTTGTTTCTGATACTGGTGGTGTGTATTATGCCCATTATTTCATTGACCTCACTTGTTTTGCTCCCTTAATTTCTTGGTGTGTAGGCTTCCAGTTCTTCTCTTTCTGTTGGGGAGAGCCAGTTCTTTTTCTTTATGTTCCTAACTTGGTCTGCCAGCCTCTGCTCTGTTTTGGGTCGTGTTATTCCTCTCATTCCAGATGTTGACCAATCTTCTTCTATATCCTCTCTCCGTCGGGTTGCTTCTGATGTAGCATCTCCATATTTCCTTATTTTCTTCTCTTGTCCATTTCTTCCTTTGCTTCTGTTGATTACTGTCGTTGTGGTGATCAGTTGCTGGATGACGACCTCCAAGTACCTGACCGCTCTTCCCCTTCAATTGGGTTGAATACCTGGTTGCCGGACGAAGCTCCTCATTTCTTTTCATCATTGCTGAGTTTTGCTATTTAACCCATAGCTGGACCCTACCCCATCAGGGATAGGTACTCATTACAGCTGAGTAGACTGAGGAAATTAATGGTAACGATCCTTTCCCAGGAATCAACGCCGAGGAGCGCGGGTCACCCATCCAACGACTGACCAGCCCCAATGTTGCTTAACTTGACTTAAGTCCATTGACGACCTAACCCACTCCTCCACGGCGCCACATATTATTATTATTATTATTATTATTATTATTATTATTATTATTATTATTATTATTATTATTATTATTATTATTAGTTATTATTATTAGCTGTTTCAACGGCATTTAATTTATATAGAATCTTCTCTTCAATTCTTCTTATTATCTTTTTCTCGTCAGCATGTAGCTGGTGTATTAAGTTTCCTAAGGACATGTAAAGATTTTCATTTGTCTTAGGTTTATTCCTCTAACGTGTCGACAGCGCACAGGCAGTCATCTATGAGAGTTTACAGTACAGTGAATTAAGATACGTTTTACAAGTATTTATAGCATGCAAGGTCGTGTACAATCGGTGAGCGGGTCGGTGGGAACGGATTTTTAATTGGTCGTTGGATGGTAACGAAATCTCCCCCTGAGGCGTTCAGACCTACGTAGTTTGGACGGGGTTATTAACGTCGGTTGGGTGTTGGTTGGGGTTGATATATCTTCCGCTCGTTCTGTCCTGCTTTCTCTCTCTACTTCTTCCGCTCTTTCTCTCTCTCTTTCTCTTTCTGCAAGTTCCTCTCTCTCTCTCTCTCTCTCTCTCGTTCGCTCCTTCTCACGCTCTCTCTTTCTCTCTCTGCCTGCTCCTCTCTCTCTCTTTCTCTTTTCTCTCTCTGTTTGCTTCTCTCTCTCTCTCTTCTCTCTCTTTCTCTCTCTCTCTCTCTCTCTCTGTCTCTCCCCCCTCGATCTCTCTCTCTCTCTCTCTCTCTCTCTCTCTCTGTTCTCTCCCCCCTCGATCTCTCTCTCTCTCTCTCTCTCTCTCTCTCTCTCTCTGTGTCTCTCCCCCCTCGATCTCTCCTCTCTCTCTCGTGGCGGTATACGTAGTCGTTGGTTTCTTGCGCCATTTCTTCTTATTATTATTAAAAGTAATTGCTGCCCCAGCTGCGTTATTCTCATAAAGGTTGTTCTCTATTTTTCTAAATATTGTTTTCTCATTATTGCTTAAACTGGTGAGAGCGCACAGAAGGTTGGCAAGTCTCAAAAGGTAATTGTCAAAGTCGATTTTAATTTTATTAGAAATGCCGGGGGCGGTAGTCACATTTTCAGGGATGTTCCGTAGAGTGTATTGAAGTAAAGTTCAATTTGATTCCTGAATAAAATTAACGAAGCTGAGGCAGCAATTATACTTTTGATAAAACATATTATTATTATTATTTATAGAAGAAATGTCAGTGGAAGCTATACCACCCAACCACCGCGAGAGGCTTAAAGGTATATGCCGTCTCTCACCTCAAATACTTTCTCGACGGCATATACCTTTAAGCCTCTCGCGGTGGTTGGGTGGTATAGCTTTCCACTGACGTTCCTGGATTTATAATGTACCTGCGTTCGCGCCCAAGTACAGGTAATCTATTATCGAGAAAAAATTCCCCTTCGGTTAAGCATATATGAAAATATATTAATTACCGAGGTAGAGCGAATTAGATATTAAAGGACATTGTAGCTCGATATATGTATATGAATCACGTAATGTGATATGACTTATGTAAAATGCTACGTGTTGTCAAAAGCGCTACTTAACTACCGGAGTCGAGGCGGGTTGATGTTGTCTCCAAACCAGCGAATACTTCAGCGCGAGAAAGTATTTGAGGTGAGAGACGGCATATGCCTTTAAGCCTCTCGCGGTGGGGGTTGGGTGGTATAGCTTCCACTGACGTTCCTGATTTATAATGTACCTGCGTTCGCGCCCCAAGTACAGGTAAATTTATTATCGAGAAAAAATTCCCCTTCGGTTAAGCATATATGAAAATATATTAATTCCGAGGTAGAGCGAATTAGATATTAAAGGACATTGTAGCTCGATATATTTATATATATATGTATATATATATATATATATTAATGTATATATCAAATCAGGCGTTGACTGAGGAAAGGCAGGCAATCTACATAGTTTTTTATTCCAACGTTTCGTAATAACATTTATTACATCTTCTGGGAATCTGTCAATTAATTAAAATAATAATATTATAAAACAATCTTAAATTTACTAAAAATTCAAAAAAATTGTAAAAAGACTAAAATTTACTAAAATATACAATTACAGAAAATTATTATTTTAAAAGCTGGAACCGCCAACCAACCTTAAGTTAAGAGAGAGAAAGACTGAATGATAGGAGACAACAAAAAAGGAGACACGTTAACTAAGGCAAGCAGTTGGATGGAGGAGGTTTGGGTATCAACTGGGAACCAGCTGTTTATGAGTAATGACTCTAAAATGGGTAATTCTTGGGGTTTGGTGTTTGCCCTATAATAAATGCAAAAATCGTCTCTTTCGATATGTGTTTTTGCAGATTTTTGCATGGTTCCTGATATTTGAATGTTCAGGGTTGGAGAGCCTACTTCCTGTTCGGAAGCTTATTCCACGATGAGAATCGATTCTGACCTTCAGTAACCTCTTCGTAGATCCCACGTAAGTCCCAGAGTTACACTTTGGGCAAGTATATTTATATACTACATTTGAGGTCAAGAAGGGACTCAATCGATCTTTATATTTAAAGAAAGACCCAATTGTTAATATTTATATATATATATATATATATATATATATATATATATAGATATATATATATATATATTGTATATTAGTGTTCCCGTGACTAAGTCATGTAGCATTGAGCTTATATCGTATCAAGTAGAGATTTCATTTGATTCCAAATTGCACCCCCTGATTAGTTTTTGATGAATTGGAAGCCACCAAATTAAGATGTCCGTTTTATTGACCTTATTTTTTTGCCTTTTCCTTTTCTGGCGGCGGCATGAGCAGGCCTACGATTAGCTATGGTTCGATCGCTTGGGGTTTATTGAACGAGATCACTTCAGATCTCGTTTACGGGAATTCTTAGCAAAGGTACTTCAAGATTTTTT
>NC_087215.1:11242237-11277237 GCF_015104395.2 Macrobrachium nipponense | reverse complement strand
CAGATAATATTTGGCCTAACCTTCAGCCAATAGACGACACTTGAGTCCAGTTTTAAACCTTTTCCCCACTCATCCAAACACCTCTGCTGCCATTTCACACTTCGTTAACTCCAGTACACGGTTGTTGTGTGTGTGTGTGTGTGTATCCTCTTTCAGGCCTCCGCGTTTGAACGACGCAAAAGGTTTTTCTTTTCATCTTTTTTTGCTTGTTTTATCTTTGCCAGTAGACCCTCTACCCTTATCGATTTTTTCCTGTGCACGCACGCAAAACACACACCACACACACACATATATATATATACATATAATATGGATGTATGTATGTGGGTTTACATGTATTATTTTTATTTTTTCGGTATTTACATCTACTATCAGCGGGCACATTGATTGTAGTCCTATGAATATGCCTATACTGTATTTGTAAGTGGCTGCGTGCTTGGTTGTACCTAAATGCCATGCAAATAATCCTTGCTTACTTAAAATAAGAAAGATATTAATCTCATTCAAAATTAGAAAATATTTATGACATAACTCTTGGAATATCCCGCCGGCTGCTAAGTAAAAAATGTGATAGATTTCTGCTCAATTGATCACTTGCTTATTCTTCAGTTCTCTGCTCCCAGAAATTGATGGATTACTTCCAAGGGGCTACTGCTAAAAAAGAAAGAAAAAAAAAAAAAGCAAAAAAAGTCGAAGAAATTAGCCAATGTTTCTTTTTTGCATTTCCTTAATCTCGTTCCGCTCCGAAAGAAGGATAAAGAAAGGAAGTTTCTCTCCTCTCTCTCTCTCTCTCTCCTCTCTGTCCTTCCCATTAAGAACTGGCGTCCTTAGCCACCTCTTCCCCCCTGCTCGTCTTTATTTCATCTCTGTGAAAATGAAAGTAAAATTTACTCTTTTCTTTTATGGGGTGAGTTTTATGGCTGGATTCCCTCCCGACCTCATTTGTGTGGTCATTTCTCTCCTCTCCTTCCTTCCTCTTCTATATCGTTTGTCGTTTATGGAACATAAGGAAGGAAGAAAGGAAGGAGAGCTGGTTCCTTCGTCAGTCAGTCACCGAAACAGGACCGTAGAAGAGGCGATGAATGTCATTGCATTGCAATGGCAGCATCAGTGGCGGCGGTAGTAGTACTAGAGTCTATTTCTGGGAGATTTATATAGATGGTGGAAATGGTTCCTCAATGTGATCTGTTTTCTTTGAGACTGAATTCAGACTGGTTTATTTTGGACATGTTTTGGAATCCAGCTCTCTCTCTCTCTCTCTCTCTCTCTCTCTCTCTCTCTCTCTCTCTCTGCTGCACGTACACACACAGATATACATGTGTGTGAGCATTGTGTAATTTACTTAACTAAAAACATAACTTTTAATTTGGATGCTCTGTTGTTCCTGATAATTAGGTTCTAGAGTTACGAAGAAGTTTTTTGAAGTTCAGATGCAACTTCAGTCGTGTGAATCATCTAGACGTCTTAAAACTTTTCTAGGAAAGAATTTGAATGGAGATCACTGTCTTACTTATAATGAAGTATAAAGTAAATGTCTTACTTAAATCAACTTACGAGTATAAAAAGACGTTTATACAATTTGAAAATATTTAATATTTAGAAGAAAATAAAGAAGAACTATTCAGTAAAACCAAAGATTCGACGAAAGTTCTTGTTAGAATAATTGAGTCAAGCTGTTAAGAATGAAGCTCTCGGGCTTAAGAATGAAATGCTCATAAAGGCATTCTTAAGAACCGTCTGTAGGCGACCAGCAAAGATATAATACGAGAAAGCGTTAAACTGAAATACCGATTTGAATTCAATAGGAACGGCGATCTTCAATTAAAAAGGGTATTATTTCGGTCTATCTCTCCGGAAGGACCACTTCCCAAATGCCGAGGATTATATAGGATTATTATGAGCGATCATGAATATTCATTCATGGGTCATTTCTCTCTGGGTTGAATTATGAATCGGATGCAGGAAATGCAATAAAAACTTCAGCATCGACGCTGTTCTCTTGTTTGCATATTCATTCTCTGTTTGTGGGAGAGGTCACGAAATTGAGTAACTGAAAAAGTACTCTCATTTCACTTTTAATGAAGTTTACTGACACAGAAGAACCTCAAAGATTTTAGTTTTCTATAAAACCAAACTATTGTGCCGCTTTGCCTGTCCGTCCGCACTTCTTTCTGTCCGCATTTTTGTATGTCCGCACTCACATCTTAGGAACTACTGAGGGTAGAGGGCTGCAAATTGGTATTATGATCATCCACCATCCAGTCATCAAACATACCAAATTGCAGCTCTCTAGCTTCAGCAGTTTCTATTTTACATAAGGTTAAAGTTAACCATAATCGTGCGTCTGGCAACGATATAGGCCAGGCCAACACCGGGCTGTGGTTAAGTTTCAGTGCTGTCGAAAGATAGATGTATTTTCGGTGGCCTTGAATGTATATTGTACGCCATTTTTTACTTTATTTTTAAAAAAATTATTACGAGGAGAAAGTTGGAGGGCAATTGGTGATACTCCTTCAGCTGTCAATGATTCTCTCTCTCTCTCTCTCTCTCTCTCTCTCTCTCTCTCTCTCATGTTCCACACCAGAGATAACTGAGCGGTTGGGTTTATTTGATGAAACGTTTACTGATTACTTCTTCCTCGGTCGGAATTCAAACACGGGCTGTTTTGCATTGTTATATATATATATATATATATATATATATATATATATATATATATATATATATATGTATGTTATGTATGTATGTATATAAAATACTAACACCTTTGCGGAAGGAGAAGACTGAAGTGTTGCGAAAAATGCTTTTTTTCTTAAAATTACAAGTGAAAATGTTGAAAGGGAAACCAGACTGTTGGAAGCTTTATAAGGTATTTTGGGAGCGCCAACCAAAACGACAGGAATTATGAAGCACCCTACTCAAAAATATATTCATTTTGGGGCCGAGGACCGAATTGCTACGAAGGCCTCGGCTAAGTAACCACAAACTTCGTATCCTAAAGAGACGGACATAAAAACCTCACAGCAGTTTGCTCATAAAATCAAAAACAGGGTCCGTTTTTTAAGGTTTCATTAAAAGCAAACTATTGTGTCGTCTTTGTCTGTCCGTCCGTCCTCAAATCTTAGAAACGACTGAGGCTAGAGGGCTGCAAATTGGGTTGTTTGATTATCCCCCTCCAAACATCAAAACATACAAAAATTGCAGCCCGCCTAGCCTCTGTAGTTGATATTATATGTTTGAGGGTTAAATTTAGCCATAATCGTAACTTCTGGCAGCGCTATAGGTAACCAGCAACAATAAGGCCACCAACTAGACCGCGGTTAAAGAGTCTTTTACAAATGGGCTACCCGTGGCTGAGGCCCACACCAGACCAAAAAAAACCCCTCCCCCTCGGATTGCGCCGAAGAAGGACTTAGGACGCCATGGTTTTTACTTGTTTGTTGTAAATAGATAGAGTTGATTAGGCAAGGTTTCTCTTAGTTGAGAAGTCTACAACATTGTTTTTCTGAGAGAGAGAGAGAGATGAGAGGAGAGGAGAGATGGGGGAAGAGAGAGAGAGAGAGAAGAGGAGAGATGAACCCCAGGCCCTTATCTATGGAAGAGGGCATCAGTATCGTGGCCGTTAGACCTCAGAGATGGTAGAGGCCCAAAAAAAAACCCCCCCTTTTTTGGTTCCCAGTTTGCAGTGACCCTGATTTTGATCGCCTTTGCAGCCAGCCTATCAGTTGACCACCCTGTGTGAATGGGGTGGTCAGCCAGTGACAGATGGGGTCACCGATTGAAGGGCAATGGGCAAGTGGGCTTGCAACCTCATCCCTATTGAAAGATCACACTTTCTCACGGTACTTTATTCATGCTGATTATAGAAGCTACATTATAGAAGTAATTTGATTATTTTACTAAGAAAAGAGAAAACCATGAAAACAACGCAAGACTCTTCATTTGAACCAAAAATACAAGGACAAGGAAGAAGAATAACCTAGAAAACACAGGAGATGAATGACAGGGCTGTTGTTATTTCTGTACTACAAAACAAGACCAACAACCATTGTTCAATGATTCCCAATCACGCAAATTGTTGGATGTCCGTTAAGCAACAAGAACCTGTTTTTTTTCCACGGCCTATGAGGCACCGTATTCCTCTCGTATTGGGTCCCCTACTTTTTTTTTTTTTTTTGCCCAAGTTTTTTTTTCCCCCCCCCCCCCCCCAGAGGTCATCAGTGCCTGGGCCTTAGATATCGCTTTATGTCTGAATTATAGGTGGGTTAGATAAGTAAGTGGCACTAAAGAGAAACGGTTTCCCGTTCACGACTGGAGTGCCAACATTGTGTGTCTGGTATGTGGAGTTCCCCCTGTTGAATTGTGAACAAGTCGTTTAAACGGCCTTTTATTGATTACTTGATGCTAGTTTCTAGTTCTTTTAGGCTATTCCTTGACTTGAAGTGGGTCGTTATTAATTGATTTTTTTTGTTAGTTAATTTTTGATATTTTAATTTTTTGTTAGTAATTTTAGTAATTCCGGTAAATAAATGACTCATTTATTTCCATCAAATTAGATTTTTGTAGGCAGTTCAGCAGTATAGACAATTGATTTACATTGCCAAATTTTGGTTGATAAATCTGTACGCAAAATAAAATTTTATCTACTGTTTTCCTTCCAATGAAGTCTTCGTTAATTTTTCAGTAAAAGTAACGTGTAGTTTTATGTTGATACTGCAGATTTTGCTGACTTCTCGGTATGTTAAAACTCCTTTTGAAAAATTAAAAAAAAAGTTATTAAATCTAACATAAAACTTCTGGTTTACCATTTTTAACCAATTTTCCTTCGTATTTACACTAACTGCTTAATATCGTACCAAACCAACCTCAATTTTACAGCGTAAATGCAACCAAAAGGAAATTCAGCATAACAGGAGAGAAAGATAACCATCGTTTATCAAAGGAATCGAATTCATCCTGAGAAGAAAGATTCCGAACTGGTGCTTTTTGTGACCTTCGGGAGCTTCTTATTCATCTCAGAGCGAAGGTATTTCATGGTACGGGCACCCCCCCGTGTGAAGCACCACTCGTAATGATATCGGACGCAAGAGGACTCCGAGCCGCTTATGAGCTATGATCCTACGACACCCGCTATAAACGTGGTTTATTGGGCATAACAACCTGAGGGGAGGGAGGAGGGGGAGAATACCGCTGAATAGTCGGGGATACGGTTTGAAAGGGGAATTGGTTTCCTTTGTATGCCAATGGGAGAGTCTCCCTCTCACTCTCTCTCTCTCTCGCTCTCACTCTCTTCTCTCTCTCCTCTCTTTCGTAAAATATGCACGCCAACAAATAGACTAAACATTGGTCTTATTGACAGCAAATAGCGAAAGAGAAAGTTTCCTTGTTTGCAGCCGAGAACTTTTCTCCACTCTTTTCTTTTCTAACTTTTTTCTTGAACGCCATTTTCCATAGTCGAATCAACGGGAAGAGAAAGGTTTCGCGTCCAAAGAGGAAATTAGAAATATAATCCTTCCTAAACGATAAATCAGAGAGACGAGAGAGAGAGAGAAAGAGGAAAGAGGGAAGAGAGAGAGAGAGAGAGAGAAGAAGAGGCGAGAGACGAAGAGAGAGAGAGGGGAGGGGTGGAAGCCATGGAAGGACTTAATAGGATTTGTAGTGTCAATAAATATATGTTGGTGTGGTTTTTTTTTAATCTTGAACAATAAATAAAAACAAACTTTATGGTAATGAACTGAAATATTAAAAAATAAACTAAAAAAACGTGAAACGTTTTAAGAAAAACGATAGGTGGGGTTTCTATGATTTTAGTTTTCGTGTCACAACAGTTCAATTTCCGAATGCTTTCTAGTCATTCAAAATTCAAAAGATATGGTAATAAATTTAATTGGAGTGCATTTGCTTAGAAAAACGGCCATTCTTTGTAACAAATAATTGGTCCTTTTTTTTTGTTTTGTTTGCTCTGCCCAAAGTAGATTATCTCTTTACAAAGGAGGGCAAAACAAACCAAACAAAACAAAACCATTCCTCTGTTTACTTCTCGTCATTTATTTCCCCCGAAGTCAATGTCGCCCTTTCTCTGGCAACTGAAAAGAATTCTCCGTCACCACACGGGAACGAGTAAACAGCGCTCTTGCAAAACCGCGTATTGGCAGTGTTTGCAAGAACTTTGCAACATCAGCAGGTGGAACGAGTAAACAATAAGCACCACAAATTCAACAGCCCAATCAACGAACAAGGCAAGCCTGTTAGAAACGGATATGCAGAGAAAAGGGTAAATAAGCTTTCATTGGAACTTCCTGAAAGGTCGGATTCTTTTGGCGCAAGAAACCAGTGGTCAGGAATTTCGCGGACATTCTTTGTGGACAATTAACAGCTTTTTTTATTTTACTTTTTATTTTATCATTATTAGATTTTATTTATTTATTTATTTTTGTTTTTGCTGCTATCAGTAAGCTAGTATGATCTATAATTAATTTCTGTAATGTCTGTCTGTTATTACTTACACAGTACCTAAGCATAACAAATTGAAATTTGGTAGATCTCATATTTTAACCTTAATGCCACTAGTCTTCTCTCTCCTATCTGCTCTCCTCTCATCTCTCTCTTCTCTCTCTCTTCTCTCTCTCTCTCTTCTCTCAAAAAGACCTGTGTTATAAACGGAATGAGAAAGAAAAGGAAGAACTTCGTCCGAAGCCCAAGAGGAGACTCTTCAGGCGTTTTCCTGGAAGATCCAGGGTTCATATCAGCTCCCCAAGAATCACTGAAGATTTAATGGAACGCTTCAGTGGGACCAGAGCCTTTCATGATCAAGTCACAGAGGAGGAGGAGGAGGAGGAGGAGGAGGAGGAGGAGGAGGAAAAGCGCCGCCCCTTCGTGGGATTTGCTTCCCAAGTTTTTTCATTTTTTTAATAACTTTCTCATTAGTTTTATATTTATATATTAACTGGCGACCTGTTTAAGCATGAGTTTATTGATATTTTACCCTTGCTCTCTCTCTCTTCTCTCTTCATTCTCTCTCTCTTCTCTCTCCTCTCTCTCTCTCTCTCTCTCCTCTCCTGCTCATTGTATTTCATTCCGTTTGTTTTTTTGAATTAATGCAGAATTATCTTAACTGAAATTTAATGCAGTTTGTCATCCCCAGCATGTCCTTCCAGACCCCCCCCCCCCCCCCCCCCTCCCCCCCAACCAACCATAGATAGTTCAAGGTTGAATTTGCTGTTTTTTTCTTTTTTTTTTTTTTGAAGTCATGCTTAGGAATTCTTTTTTCATTTTAATTAAGAGCTCACATAATACCTTTGCCCTGATTTAGTCCAGCTTTCCATTTATTTTCCTTTATATTTTTCTCTCTCTCTCTCTCCTCTCTCCTCTCTCTCTCTCTCGTATCTCATCTCTTCGCTCTCTCTCCTCCTCTCTCAAATAGCAATTATATTGGCAACAAATGTAAAGCAAAAATGTGGAATGTTGTTACGGCACTTCAAAACAAGAAAAAGCTGAACATTTGATTATGCTTTAATAAAACAAATATGGTTAGTAGTCCACTTGAATATTGCAATATGAAATAGAGAAGTGTACAAAAGGTCCTTTACAGCTAGAATAGAAGAAGTTACAGGGACCTTTGACTACTGGGAAAGACTACAAACCTTAAAATTATATTAGTCTAGAAAAGGAGAAAGAAGAACGTTTAACAATGAATAATTTCAGGCATGGAAACAGATAGAAAGGAATAGCCGAAAACCATCATGGAGCTAAAAATATCAGAAAGAGCAAGCAGAGGGGTAGATTAATAGTGGCCACAAAAAACTATACCATGGAAAAATAAGAAAAGCACAAACAGGACATTAATTCACTACGCCACCAGCATCGATAATGGGCCAGCGTCTATTCAATGCGTTTGCCAGCTCATCTGAGGAATATAACAGGAAACCGGAGAGGAGTAGATGGTGTTTTAAAGGAAAATAAGCTCGACAAATATGGTAAGTTGCATCCCAGGACCCATCCAAGGTTGGAAAGTATGGCAAAATATTACCGGAAGATGTACTAGGCAACTCGCATTGTGAGGTGCCTACCCAATGAGGGACCTTGGCAACCCGCCAACAAAAAGATGTAAGGTCTGTAAGGTAAGGTCTCTCAACGCAATATGATGCCATAGATATTATCAGTTCTCGATTATATTTGGGTATGAAGGAAACTATCGCAAGTCGATACCTTTGTCTTTGTTTGGAAGCCAACATTTTAGAGTGCTCTCTCTCTCTCCTCCTCTCTCATTCCGTCTCCTTCTCTCTCTCATCTCTCTATGCTGCACCCAGGTCTGATGAATAGGTATTGTTGCCAAATTTTAATGCTGAGTTCAATCTTCAAGACTACCTCCTGGAAATGGCCCTCCATGATCCATTGCCAGTTTCGAGGACGATTCCCGAAGAGAGGCGGCCTCCTGCTCTCTGTATGACCCCTACCTTTATTTAGCTTAATTAAGAAGGTATTTCTAGCAACTTCTATGAAGGCTTGCCTGGTACCTGCTATTCTAGGATATAAGTTGAAGAAGGGGGAGAGGAGGGGGTTACCGCGGGGGGAGGAGGCCCGTGTGTTGGTGGGGTTGGTGGGGGATTGAAATTGGTTTACCGAAGTCCAGCTTGCTCTTGCTTTAGTTGGCAAAGCTCTTACATAATAAACTTTCCCAAAAGTTTTAGATTATTACTTTTGGCAAACTATCAAGAGATTCTTTTCCTATTTAGGGTTGTAGTCTCTCTCTCTCTCTCTCTCTCTTCTTCTCCTCCTCTCTCTCTCCTCTCTCTCTCTCTCTCTGGATGGATGGATGGATCCCGTAATGTTTAATCACCAACTTAGCGTCACTAAAAAAATTCGTTGGTTAATTATATTTTTGCCCGTTTTTTATTCCATTTAGTCATAGAGAACTTAAACAAACAAAACCAATAAACCTGGCTGAGGAGAGAGAGAGAGAGAGGAGAGAGGGAGGCGACAGACAGAGAGAGAGACCCAGAGATAGAGAGACAAAGAGACAGAGAGAAAGAGAGCGCCAACAACCTGAAATAGGAAGAGGAAATCAACGATAGTTACAGTTGTGTGTGGTGTTTTTATTTTTTATTGTTTCGGTTCATCCTGGATCCAAAATTGACTTTCCTAGGCAAGTAATCTCATGGTCAATGCAAATTTTATGTTTTCTGTTACAATTTCTAATAATAATATATTATAATTCAAAATGTCAGACGTCATTAATGGAAGTATTTTTCTTCTGTAAACTGCGTCCGTCCAAATACAGTAATGAACGCAGTTTGTTTTACTTCCTTTGAATTGTGGGTATTTGTGTTGTAATCTGTTTTTTGTCAATTAAATTTAGATGTCATTGTTCAAAGCTTGCTCCCCACCTTTAATTGATTATAGGAGGCTCCTCCTCTCCTCTCTCTCTCTATCTCTCCTTACTCTCTCCTCTCTACTCTTTTCTCTCTCTCGTAGTAGCCAATCTGCTTGGTAGAACGTACCTCCGCGTGAAGTCAGATTAATCAACAGATATCACACAAAGTTTAACATACGACTAGAAATTTGAGAAAATATCTAGGAAGTGTTCGTGAACTAATCGGTGATAAGATTAGTGTGAAAATAGTAGGATAAAGCGTCTTCTAAGTTAGTTTTAACAAGTGTAAATACTGAAATTTCAGAACAAGATCGGCAAGTAAGTTCCAACTGCGGGAAAAGGTGGCGTAATTGAGCTTGACTTGGCAGATTCGGCATACGATGAGGTTAAGCAGGAAGGGAAACTGGACCATTTCTCAATCTTATGAAATCAGCAACAGAAACAGTCCTAACCAAAAAGATACAAAAAGCAGTTCATAGAGATTATATTAGAAGGATAATAATCCTTCAAACTGGAAACAAATCTAATGAAAAACCATCTTGAAAATAAATTCGAAGAAGTTCCCAAAATAAAATCCAAGTGCCGGGGTCAAGAGGACTCATTAAAGAAAAATATACATAAACCCAACATATTCCGACAAAGAAAATGCAATTAAGGTGAATATTGTGAAGTAATCCTAATGATGCATTAGGAAAAGGAATTGCCAAAAAGCATGCAAACTGTGGTAAGGTTTGGGTATAGCATAGTCAACCACCAAAACCAAACCTAATCAGAAAAATGTTTGCTGCATGCAACATTCCGATCCCATCCACAGTGTGCTGGAGGTAATGCAAGAATCTTTGAGAAAAAGATACAAGAATTTTTTGTTCAACATGTCTATCATGGAGAGAAAACCTGTTATTAAATCAAGATTGAAAGTAACAAATAGTTTTGAGGGATGAAGCACGAATGAAGAGGACAAGAGGGAAGAAGAAGAAGAAAAAGAAGAAGAGGAATAAAACGGGAACGAGCAAGTTAAACAAAAATGAAACTGACAGTAAAAAAATAAGGAAAAACAAAGAACAAGATAAAAGTATGGATGCAGAGATACTCGTTTGATTCACTACAAATATGAGGGTAATAAAGCAGCAACCTACGAAGAAATTAAATTACGATAATGACTAACAGAAAAGCAAATCCCGAAGAGGCTCTAACCCGCAGATACGACCAATGACGGGAAAGAGGAAAAAATAGAAACAAGAAGGACAAAATCTGCAACCTTTGAATTTTAAGAAAAGGGGAATTGCAGAATTTGGAGAAAAAGATGTTACTACAAAACCAAAAATCCTTAAGGTTATGTCAAAACTATGAAATAATTATGGTAAATGTGCAGACTTTAGATGGCTATGGGGATGATTCGGACAGAGATCTGCATCCAAAAATATGATTAAAAACCTAAAAGAACTGAAAAGGATGTAAAAGTTCGACAAAAATGCAAATAAATATGCACCCTGTAGCCATGAATCTATAATCACAAATCAAATAACCAACCAACTTAATAAAACTCCAAAATAAGAAAGAAACAAAAAATAAAGAGAGAAATCAAGATATCAGGTAAAAGAGACAAAGCAAACCAACCAATGAGATATGCAGAGGTGTCAGCAAAAATTTCAAAGCATTCAGCTCCGAAATTCTACTCAAGGAGATAATAACTGTATTTTATTATGCAAAGGAGGAATTGCCAGAAACTGGAGAAACAATTGCAGATTCAGACACAAAATGAATAATTATGATGAAGGAAGATCAAATATTATGGAAAAGTTGGATTTTTTAATGGTCAGAATTTCTGGAAATGGAAAAAAAGAAACAACAACATACCAGAACAGGAAAGACAGACATGGGAAAATCCTTATTACTACCAATATTAAATGAATGGAGGAAAACCACGCAAACCACCTCATAGTGATGAATGCCAGGGCAGGGTTTAGTTACTAAGGTAACTCAAAAAGAAAAATAGAGTACTTAGAAGAAACTGAACCCAAAAATGAAAAGAAAATAGAGATAATGAATATAAGTGAAACCTGGTATTCCCAAGAGACTGGGAAAATGGATGATCAGAAATAAAAAGGGTTGCCCAAAACTTTATAGATCAGATAGAAAAAAATAGGCAAACTCAAGGGGGAACCGCAACTATAAGGGAAAGACAAAAAACAAAGGAAAAATAATGATGAAAGAAATAGGTAAACTCAGAATGGTTGAACTAAATAGCGGTAGAATTTGAAATCTGAAAAATTTGATGAACATAGTATAAATAATAGACCATCCTGAATAAACTAAAGAGTTTTGACTTAATAATTGAAAAAATTGGATGATTTATATGTAGAAATCACAAGGGACTGGGACTATTCCTCCTATCTGGTGACTTCAAACTTTGCCTTTCGTAGCAATGGAAAGAACGAATAGGAGACTGTGGTTGTTACTTATACATATAAAAAAGAGAGTATAGTAGTGCCGAAGAAGTAAGGAGGCAATTTGAAATCAAAAGCTATTAGATTATGCTATCTAGAATACAACATTCAACAAAATAAATCACCTGCCAACAAGAAAGGGAAAAATACTTTAGACCTAGTTATTTGTGAACGAGATGAACTTATGTTAAACGAAATAATAGTTTATAATGCGAGTATTTCAGAATCATAATGTCATAGAATTAAACAGTTCATTCCAAAAGCAAGAAGTGAAAATAAGAGGATAAAGCAAGAAATGAAAAAGTGGGGTAAGGATATGGAAAATACAAAACTTCTACAGTAAAAATATAAAATGGTCAGAAATTAATGAAGAATTAAACAAAGATTTGGGATAAGATTTTTCTGTAAGTGATGACATAAGGGTAAATACGGGGAGATAATTATATAAAATAGTTGGAGAAAATAGTGGAGAAACTAATATACCGAAGAAGAAAAGTAAACATCGATTCATGCACTACCAAGACACAGAAGGGATCTTTGTTTTCCAGAAAAATTCAGGAAAGTGGGAAAAAAGGTCGTTCGCAAAAGAAAAAAAATGCATTGGAAAGTTATTAGAACTAAAAACGTAAGATGGGGGGGGGGGGGGACGAAAATGCAGAACAAAGATTATACAATCAAAAAGAAAAATGAAAACGGGACTTGGAAGAAAAAACTCCCTATTAAATATCAAGCAAAACCCCAGAAACTATTATACTCAATATGCGAAGAAAAAGATGAATAAAAGAAGAATAGAAATAGGCGCTCTGAGAATTGAAGGGCAGATTAACGCAATGAAAAAAAAGGAAATTTGTTTGCAACAAAAATACTGGCAAACGAACGTATAAGAGAGAATTTTCACCCCTAGAATAGCATAATGAAGATAATGATATAGAAAGTAAGGGACGAAAATAGTGGAACTATTTAGCTGACATAGAAATTAATGAAGCTGATTATTGTGCAGGCAATTAATGAAATTAAAAATGGCGGAGCTTGCTGCAGGGCCGGAGGTTGAAAGTCCCTGCTATTTTTGTTAAAGAAAGATAGTTCAATTTCTAGTCGCAAAGCCACTTGCAATATTATTAAGACAAAGTGTAGAATACAGCAAGATTTAATGATGAGCACAAATTAGCATAATATTCACCCCTACTTTCAAAAGTGTGGATCAAGGACTAGAGGTCAAGGAAGTAAGTTATGGCCTGTGAGTCTAACATCACATATTATGAAAGTGTATGGCAAAGGGTGAATGAAGAAAAATATTATGAAAACATTTAATTAAAAAATAAAAAAAATTTGTTTAATATAGGACAACACGGTTTCCGTACCCGGAAAAAAGTACACAAACCCAAACTGTTAGGTCCACCGTGAGAACATATTCAAAAATATGAAAAGGCGGAAATGGAAAAACAATGTTGGTTTATCTTTTTAGACTTTGCAAAAAGCTTTTGACAAAGTAGACCTATAATATATTAGCAAAGAAAACTTAAGAAAACACAATCACATCGTAAGATAAAGTTAGGAAGGATGCGGTTAAAAGAATTTTTACACAACAGAAAACAGATAGTCTTATTGCAAACGATGAGAACATCCGGATGAAACCAGGTTTAATAATCCGGTGTGGCCCACCAAGGTACGGTGCGGGCTAGCTTGCAATAACTGTTTGTTGATTATGATTTGAAGACATTAGACAGTAATGTTAAGGATTCGGTAGTGGAGGTAGTTTCGCTGATGACACAAGGAAATAAGTAGAGAAATTACTTGTGATGAAGATAGGAACGCTCTACAAAGAGACCTTACAAAGTTATATGATTGGGCAGAGGTAAATAGGATGGTATTTAACTCTGATAAATTTGAAATCAAATAAATTATGGAGGAAACAGGAAGGAAAGACTATATGCATATAGGGGGATCCTATAAAATGAGACCCAATCACAAATAAGGAAGCCAGTTAAAAGACCTTGGTGTGATGATGAATAGGAAACATGTTATGCAATGATCAAATAGGCCATTCTGTTGGCAGAAAATGTAAAGCAAAAATGGGAATGTGTTGTTACGGCACTTTTCAACAAAAAAGAAAAGCTGAACAACCATGATTATGCCTTTTATAAAAACCATATGTTCGTGAGTCCACTTGAATATTGCAACTATGATATGGTACCCACACTAAATCAAAAGGAATATTGCACAAATAGAGAGTTGTACAAACGGTCCTTTACAGCTAGAAGAGAAGAAGTTGAGGAGCCTAGGGGACTACTTGGGGAAAGACTACCAATCCTTTAAAATTATATAGGTCTATAAAGGAAAGGGAAGAGAAACGCTACATGGATAATTCAGGCATGGAAACAGATATAAGGAAGGGAATAAACAGAAATAAAAATCATGGAACTAAAAACTATCAGAAAGAGCCAAGCAGAGGTAGAAGTTAATAGTGCCCAAAACATATACCAGGGAAAAATAACGGAAAGCACACAGAACAAAAATTAATCCACTGACGCACCAGCATCGATAATGCCCCAGCGTTACTATTCAATGCGTTGCCAAGCTCATCTGAAGAATGATATCAAGGAGTGAGCGTAGATTGTGTTTAAGAATACAAGCTCGGACAAATAAAATCTAAACTTGCATCCCCGACCACCATCCAAGATTGGAAGATGCAAAATATACCGGAAGTATGTACTAGCAACTCTCTGGTAGACATTAGAGTGGCGCCTCACACCTTGAGGGACCTAGGGCAACACCGAACGAAATGATAAGGTCTGTAAAGGTCTCTCTCCTCTCTCTCTCTCCCTACTCTCTCAATAATTTATAGCCCAATCGGCCGTAATGGAAATACTGTAGATTTAATGGGCGGCTTTGCAGAGTTCTAAATCACATCAAAATTTTTTTTGCCCTCATTACAAAAATAAATAGATGTATTTCTAATTATTTCAATTAAGTGAATTGTTTCTTTTCATGTGTTTATTTGTTGGGCCCCTATTGCATTACTTCACTAAAATGTATTTGGCAAGAGATGAAAATTGAATTTTTTGTTTATTTTTTTTCATCAGTGGGATCCTTCTACGACACTCAGAATTCAAAAAAAAGTAAAGCATTGAAAAATAATTAGAGTTTATTTTCTTAACGAGATTTTTTTTCTAATGAAAAACTTACATGTTTTACTTGTTATGGCAGGGTTCTTGGTTTTGCGCTCCAATTTAGTCCTTTTGTAGGATATTATTTATTTCTTGGAGTTTAAATGTATTTTTTTATGGTTTAATTCCTCTCGTATATTAGAAGCGCCTCAGTGGGATGGTCTGGTATGGTGTTGGGTTTACCACCTCGGTGGCCCCGAGTTCGATACTCGGGCATTGTATTGAGGGGTTAAAGATGCGTAATTTTCTTTTGGTGATAGAACGTTCACTCCCCGACGCAGGTTCGGAAAGTCACGTAAAGGCCGTTGGCCCCGTTGCTGAATAACCCAATGGGTTCCTTGCAACTTTAAAAAACCACCATGCACAAAACAAACAAACAGTCTCGTATATTAGTAGTATTTTATGTATATTGTGTGTATGTTTTTTTTCATCTTTAGGTTTCCCACGATGCGATTCAATCTCATATTATAGGTTATAAATAGACCAAGGTAGGTTAAACAAAAAACACAAACATCCACAAACACATTCACGTCAAGAGGTAAAACGTTGACCTATTCCTGACCTTCTAGAATAAAGAAGAAAGTGACCTCATAATAAACGAGGGAGAAGAATGAATCCCATAAAATGCATCGTCCGCTCATAAAGGACTCCATAAAAACGAACACTAAAACAAAAACGCCCGACAGCCATTTATGGGAGTCGGGAAAAGTATGTTTGCATTAAAATCAACAGAATAAATGTGGAGAGAAACGTTATGGCCTTAATGCAAAGAATCTGAATTACTGAAACGTTAATAAGGGCGAGGAGAACAATGAGATTAGCACCTGCAAATCGATGTTACTAGGTGATTATGAAAGATCGTCTCATGGGAGGAAATCTGGAATATCTTCACTTCTTCATAACTGAGAAATTTGCTCATTAAATGTTTGATTTTTGATTCATAATAATATTATATTTGTGTGTGATGTTTGTTGATACGTTATACAATAATACGTATGTGTTGAGTACGTTGTATATAATGAATATATGTATTAGAAAAATATAGGTGTTAGTAGGGGGGAGGGTGGGGCTATATTGTGTTTGTATTAACAAATTTGGTTTAACTAGGGAAAGCTTTAAGTAACTTATTATTAGTTAAAACTTTGTCGTTTGTCATTTTGTTAAAATAGCCATTACTGTTCCAATAAGTCTTCTTGGTAAGTGTAAGATTGTAACATGAGAGAGAGAGAGATGAGAAGAAGAGAGAGAGAAGAGAGGAGAGAGACGACATGAAGAACTCTTACGACAAACCTTTAACTGGGTCTTTGTTGTCCCATTATAAGGGAAATGTATTTATAGCGACCGTTCAGCTGGCAGGACAGGAGACAACCTTTGCTTTCTTTCCCGGACAAGAGCGGAAAATTGCGTCGCGTACAAATGAGGCGTCGGGGGAATTCAGGAACGGAGAGAGAGGAGCAGGAGAAGAGATGATGAGAGAGAGAGAGAGATAGAGAGGAGAGTTCCAACTACAGGCGTTCTAGTTTACGAAAAGACTTAGTTTACGGAGTATTACGAAAATCTTGATTTGACATTCCTACTTTGGGAAGCAAGAAAGTTTCCTTGATGGATGTTTTTGGAAAACTGATTTGTAACTCCAAGTTTCATTCACATTTCAACCAAACTATCTGAGATTTGGCCCCCCCCCCCCCCCCAGTGCCTGCATGTGTCATAGTCAAAAATAGGGGCGTGGGTGTGCGCACGCCTCATCCCTAGAGACTTCTTCAGGAAACCGGAAGGGCTTTTGGCTCTTTCCTCTCCATAAAGCAATCCTTCAAAAGGGGGAAAAGGCCTTATTTATTTAGATATATATCATATATATATATAGTATATATATATATTATAATATTATAATAATATACATTATCTATATATACTAATATTTATTATCAGAGACTCACCCGCGAGCAGTTAAAGCTCAACTGGAGAGATAAATTAATTATAATGAGCAGATTCTGAAAACAAAACAACACCATAAAATCCCAACAATAAATTTCTAACACTTTTCAGATAGGAAGGTGAAATACTGAATGATATTTCTCTTTTTTGGGGGGGCATTACAAATATTCCTGGCCACGGACTTTCGACCTTATTGCGCCGTAGCAAATTGTTCATATTGCAGTGCTGCATATGCAGAATGTATTTGTGGAGTGAGAGAGAGAGAGAGAGAGAGAGAGAGAGAAGTTCAAATTTGTTTGTGAAAAAATGAAAAGTTTTTTCGTTGTTGTTACATGATTTTTTATTTTTAATTGTTTGACCATCTGGAATTCTGTTAGCGAAAAGATTTTTATTATGAAGATTTTATCTCTCTCGTCTTTTAAGTAAAAGATGAAGAAAATAACTTGTCGTGAAAATGTTTGATTTCATTTTCCCTTACTGGATTCTGCCATTTTGACGGATGACGCAATCGTGTTTTCGCTTATTTTTCTTTAGAATCTCGGAGATGATAATGGTGGCTGCTTGGGGTTGTGCCATCAGTGCACCTCACGTGGTGCACTGTAGGCGGTACTAAAGGGTGTTTGCAGCCTCCCTTCGGCCCCTAGCTAAGTATAATTTTGAGCCTTTTGCTTTACCTCCGTTTCCCTTTATTTCCTCAGTGGGAGTTGGTTCAGCTTCAACTGGGAGTTGGGTTATGATGTAATTTTTAGTCAGTTCAAAAATCGTTTTGCCTGATCGTCCTCATATCCTAATTTCATTTTCATTTTTTAAATTTTTGAATGAGATATTTGTGCTGATTCTAAGTTAATTATGTGCAAGCCTCTTTTCTTGAACCGATTTTCGAATCGTAACTTTAGTGTCTATTTTATTTATCAAATTCCCAGCTCGGTTTATTTTCAGTAGATGTGTTTTTCCATCGTCACTTTCTTCTCTTTCTTAGATCCTGATGAGGCAACTTCGTGAGGTTTAGTGTTTTCTCAAGACAACTTCTTGGAGTCAACCCTCCAAACTTTATTCTTTGCAAAAAAATAAATAAATAAATAAATAAACAAATAAATAAAAAATAAGCGTCAAGAAAAAATCTTTGATAATCTCTTCTTAAATAAAGACTAAGATGATTTTGGAGAATATTTTCATTCTAACGAAAAATCATTATTATTATTATTATTATACTATTGGTTCAGCTGTGTGCTCTCTCTCTCTCTCTCCATATATATATATATATATATATATATATATATATATATATATATATATATATATATATATATATATATATATATATACAATATGTGATCGGTAATTGTCAGTCTAGCGACTGACGAAGCCATCACTGAAGAGAAGGAAGGAAGTTTCGAAATGAAATGTGGTCATGATGGTACCTTAGTCTAGGCCGATGTCAAAGGAGCTTCAGTGTTCCAGCTCTTTCAGAGCTCATTGGGTAATGGGTTGCGTTGTTCTGGAGTTATCATTTGAAAAGACTTGTTTAAGATTTATAAGTTGGATAGGTTCATTATTTTTAGCTCTCCATTGCCTATATGTTCTTAAAATACAATCTATGCGGTGACAGGCACACACACACACACACACACACACACACACACACACACACACATATATATATATATATATATATATATATATATATATATATATATATATATATTATAGGTCTAGATTTCGTAGAGGTTTAGCTGGGCGCCCCAAAAAATAATGAAAATGCTGATTAATAATCCTAAGAAAGAACAGTGGGAGGGGCATTGTAATCACTAGCTAAGTATATTCTGATTTGTTTTTCTGTACAAGAAATATGTAAAATCAGCCAAACTCGCAACAATAACCATCGTTTTTTACTCTTTCGTGGGAGACCCAATAATTAACTTGATTTAATTTTGATATGGAGGTTGACATCCTTGACAGAAGCACAACTGGTGGTCGAGGAAATCGAGGATGAAGGAGATCTCCTTCCTTCCTTCCTTCCTTTGTCTGAAGAAGAAGAAGTTGAAGAGGAGGAAGAAGAAGACAGAGAGAAATAGGAGCTTCCTTGCTTACCTGGCACAGGGGACACGATCTGAAATTCACCTCTGGTGAATGTTTTGCTTTCGTCTCTCGCGCCCGTTTTTTTTTTTTTTCTCTTTTCGCTTTTTAAATCTCATTTTTCAAACGATTCAAGTCTTCAGAAAAAAATTAAACTTAGAATTATGTTTTTTCTATATAAAAGTGTCACGAAAATTGGTTAATGTTCGAGTTGGCCTGAATTTAACATAAAAACTTCCTATACAGACAATCAAATCAGATATATATGGCTACTGATTGCAGTGTGCTTAAGTTTTGACGGTTTTTCCACTTGCTTCTCTTTTCTTCTTTGCCTATTTTTGCAGCGCTCAGCTACTGAAAAAGTGCGAGCGCTGATAATAATCTTCTAAGACTACGAAATCTAAACATAAATATGTGTGTGTTGTTTCCATCCTGGAATAGTTTCTGGAAGAGAGGATTCTGAGCGCTGTCGCCTTTCCAGAGCTGGGCACCCAGTAATAATGAGACGCTTCATGAATTCCGGAGAACAAGCAAGTTATATATTGATTAGAAGAACCTGTACATTACTTTCTAGAATTTAAAAAAAACTGATGTATTTACGATTCTATAAACATTTTGTTCATAGCACTCGATCTCAACACCTTTCGTTTCGTCATAAATCATGGAAAAGGGATGAGGATGCGAGGGTGGGGGGGAGAGGTTAGGTAATGGAGAGGTGGGGGGGGGGGGGGGGGGGGAGACACACATACAGGCAGCCAAGGAAATTAATATGATAGACAAAGCTGTAAATATGTGTTGATAGCAAAACTAAGTATAATTCGAGTGATGGCGAGCATCTGCTATAGTAAATTCACATCAACCGTGCATTTGATGTCTAGGCCAGTCCCTTACGACGCTCCTGATTGGCTGTTGATAAGCCAATCACAGGGCTGGAAACTGTCAGTCTCTCTCGAGAGTTCACATAGGCAGGATGTATGTTCCACCTCTCCTCAGGGATACTTTTGAAAGATGTATACCTCAGGATAGGTGGAACATAGATCCTACCCATGTGAACTCTCGAGAGAGACTGGGCCCTGTGACTGGCTTATCAACGGTCAATCAGGAGCGTCGTAAGGGGCTGGCCTAGACATCAATTGCACGGTTGATATGAATCTACTGTAGTCTTATTCAATGGTATTGTCTACCCAGTACTGGAAAGGCAACAGCGCCCAGAATCCTCTCTTCCAGAAAGTATTGCAGGATGGAAACAACACAAACTCACACACATGTGTGCGTGTGTGTATTTGTGCGAGTCTAGATTAGATTTCGTAGAGGATTGTCAGCGCTCGCACTTTTTCAGTAGCTGAGCGCTGCACAAATAATGAAGATATCAAAAGGGCCCAAACTGCGTAACGCAGGGGAGCACTGCAATTAGTAGCCACATATATTTGATTTGATTGTCTGTATAGGAAGTTTTTATGTTAAATTCAGCCAAACTCGAACACTAACCACTGTTGGTGATACTTTTATGAACGAACCCATAATTCTAGATTTAAGTGCTATAAAATTTGCTTAATCGCTGTTTGGTATAAAGTGATGACATTTATAAAGTGAAACAAGTAATTATAACCATAATAATGATGATTACAATTAATATTCATAGCCATAATTATCATTATTATGAGTAATATCACCTCTTTCACTGTATAATTGTTGTCATTTTATACCCAACAGGGATTAAGTAAACTTCACAGCATTTCATTCATGCACAATTGTCAAGTTTAAAATTATACACGAAAAAAACCAAGTACATCATATCTTATATATATATACAAAAGTAAAGCCTACCAAAAGTTGTACCCAGGTATATTTTTGGGGAATGAATAATAGTGGCACAAGTAGGTGGGTCGCCTACGTTGTTGCCTGGGGGAGGGGGTGGGTCGGGTGATATAATGTGACAAAATACATAACTATTAAGAACCCATCGTTCGTTCATGTTGATCCAAGCAGACTGCTTGATGTCAACTCGTCTTTCTTCTGCTTTTTATTGGGATATATATATATATATATATATATATATATATATATATATATATATATATATATATATATATATATATATATGTATATATATATATATATATACACATTACCGATGCTCATGAGGGCTATAAATAAAGTGAGCAAAATTGAGAGAACAAAGTAAGTTTCCTCATTAAAAGTCGAATCTTGAATACACTTCAAAGTCTGGTAGCAATTCACACTTAAGATTTCCCGAAAGTGAACTTATTGCGCTTTGTGACGATTTATTAGAGATCTTATTTGAATCTACAGTGAAGTGTAAATGATATTTTAGATTTTCTACTGAATAAAAGGCAAAATACAAATTTTCTGCTTAGATATTGGTTGATATTGGAATATAATTTTAATTGTTTTGTTTAAAATAACTTGTAATATATTAGAAGAAATATGATTTATAGAATATATCTGCACATATAAATAATGATCTTTTGGTTTTATTTATATTTTAACGCATTATTATTATTATTATTATTATTATTATTATTATTATTATTATTATTATTGTTATTATTATTATTATTATTATTATTATTATTATTATTATTATTATTATTATTATTATTATTATTTGAGAAGTAAATTTGGTTCCTCTTCAAATATTATAACTGTTACAACGCTGATAACTTTTTAATAGCTTTTCCCATAAGTTGGGAAAAGGGCAAAACGCGAGAAATAGATATTTAATTAATCCCAAAAATAATTCCCGGACAGGTAAAAAAAAAATGATATTTTTGGCTGCCATGTAGAAACCCTAAATGGAATAAGAAGCTTTTGCGACATATAGAGCAGGCAATGATCACCAAGCGAATTGGTTTCACAATCAAGCAAGTGGTTCCGGTGCCCTAAAAAGACTATTATTAAGTCCTGATTCTCCATTGGCAGCCGCTGACGGTATCGTAAATACTGAAACAAATGGTGGAAGGGTGTTTGTGTGTTTTTTTATTTGTTATCTCTTTATGCTGTTTTATTTTTATTTTTATTTTTTTTTTGCGGTGAGGGGAGGGAAAGCAAGGACGCTTTTATACTTCTCGGTTCTGAGTTTGGCTCCAGAGCGGTTTTGCTGTATGTCATTGCTGAACGGGCGAGAGAGAGAGAGAATGTCAACTTTAGAGATTACGATATTGATATAAACAATAACCCTCTGTCCCATTCCGTCTCCACCTACCCCCTCCCTACCCAACAGACCACAGATAAAAAATTAATACCTTGTGTGTGGCCTATAGATTCGTTTTACCAAATGTTTGTTTTGAACTGCCTCTGGATCTCTCCTGGATACTGACCCCTACAAGGTTCGGGGGTCGTTATCTTGGTCTGATATTCCTTGGGGGTCATTCTAGTTATGATATTTAGAGTCTTTTTTTTATGTTATTACGGAAGTCTCTTGACTGGGTTGTACTAAACACCCCGCGAAGGTGGCTACATACCTACTGGGTGAAAACCCACGGGAGGTCGCTAACTAGGAAAGATCCTATTTTTTTTTTATGTTCATCTGCACTGTTCAGTTCTTTATCATTCTTTATATATAATTTATTATTTAACTTTATGAAAAGGCAATAATTCTTAAGTGTAGCTCCGAGTGAATGAAATTTCCAGTCACTCAAACTAACTCTTGACTCTACGAAAGGGTTTGTCGGAATGATTATACACTGCATTCTTATGCGTGTCATCATATTTCGACAATTCTGTATTTATCCAGGTGCATGTTACCACCTCTCTCTCTCTCTCTCTCTCTCTCTCTCTCTCTCTCTCTCTCTCTACACACACACACACACAGCTTCAGTCAACAACCGTCCCCACCCCCGTTTCTCTAACCGGTTCGAGAGCGCATTGCCTGAGGAACTTCTCTGTATCAAGTTGCAGATTAAACCTTTCCAAATTAATTGATCACGCTTTGAAAGTTGGGACATAAATCCCAACTCCTGCCCTGAATTTTAACAGAGAGAGAGAGAGAGAGGAGAGAGAGAGAGAGAGAGAGAGAGAGAGAGAGAGAGAGAGAGAGAGAGAGAGAGAGCGGGTGATGGGGAGAAGAGATAGTTTGTATCTGGATAAATACATTGTGATAAACTCATACGTCCACTATGCATTGTTGTATTGTTTATTGTATTTTTACAGCAATATATCTCTTTTCTCATTTCGTTACCCAAAAGATCTTACAAGAATTATGGACGTACATGATTGATGTACTACGTATATTAGCCCATTTAACATTTTTTTCTGGAAAAAATACGAAGTATCCGTTTGACCCTGTTTTCGCTAGAATGGCGTCTTATAAAGGTGACAAATTAGATTGTGGTTCATTTGCAAAAGAGATATGGATGTATAATTAGGTTCTTCTCGTGTCATTTGGAAATAGGCCTGAGACAAAACTGGATAAGCCTCTCTCTCTCCTCTCTCTCTCTCTCTCTCTCTCTCTCTGCATATATTAAAATAATATCAAACTTATTTTTAAAAGGATAGAGGCTTTCATAGGCCCTAATGATATTATCTTCGTTCGTAATGACAGCTCGTTCTATCAAATGGGATGCCATTAAAGTAATGTTTCCTGATTGACTTCGAAAGATTGTCGTCAATTAAGTGACTAAGCCGAAGCTTTTTATTAGAATGAAACTGGGTTTGATATTTGTTGTTTATATGAAATATCGTGCATGTTTATTTGCTTTTACTGGTATTAGGTGGGAGTATTTATTTTCATTGAGGTAAAAGTTTTATACATTGCTGTATTTTAGGTAAACATGATTCTTTATTTCTGGTGTTCATTAAAAGACAACTTATTTTTATACTAAATGTTAGATCTGAAATTTTTTTTTTAAAATGGTTACAAATTCTTTGCTTTCACGTTGCACTGCATTCATGCAAAATGAATTAGGTAGAATTTAAGAAACTGTCCCATGAAACTGAGCGTTTTCTTGTTTTTTTTTGTGAATGTAGATTTAGAAATTACTAATTCATTTTGGATTCAGTTGATGAAATGAAGGAAGTTGAGTCACAGTTGAGTCAGTAGTCAGTATTGAACTTTTAAGAATATTATTATCAAATCTGCGAAGAATTAATACAGACTGCATCATGAAAGCAAGAAGAAAGAAGACCCTTTGACGGGGATTAGAATTCACACCCATGAACATCAGTTCATTGAATAATCACAATTGACGAAATTGCTGCTGAGGCCTTTACGGAAATAGGAATGTTCCTTTAAACAGAGACATTCTTCGTCAGCGTATTTTTTATCTCGCTGTACCTGGGTTTGTGTTCTCTATTTGTTAATGTTCGTTTTAGTTGAATGATATTCTTATATATGAGATCAATGTATATATCTTCTGTCATCTGTTACTTCTTTCAATATACTCGTTTTCGCAATTGACAATAGAGAGGTTATTATTATCTGAAGAAAAGTTATCTAAATATAATTGTTTTGACTACCAGTTCGCGAATATTCTTTTAACAAATTAAAAGTTATGCCAATGCAGTTATAAAAGGGTAACCTCCATTTGAATAAGATTATCGGCCTTGAATCGGATTCGAGAGGAAACAACTGCGTGACATTGACCCCGTTCCATTCCGGGTCAATTTTCGCCATATTGAAGGGAGCCAGCTCAGCAATTCTCTCATTTTTCGCATAATTAATGTGAATCCAATTAGCTCACTGCGAGTGTTGTATCACATTGCTTTTCCGCTCCCAGTGGCCGAGACTAGATAATATAGGCGATAATTCGAGCGAGTTATATTACCCGAGTAAAGAAGATTCTGTGCGAATAATTATAATGTTGTTAGAAACCAGATAAGTACAATAAATATGGACTGTTAAGTTGATAAACACTCTAGAAATAACACTGTGTGCCACTTCGTTATTAAAAGAATTTAATTGAGGAATTCACTGAGAGAGAGAGAGAGAGAGAGAGAGAGAGAGAGAGAGAGAGAGAGAGAGAGAGAGAGAGAGAAGTAGGGGGACGTTTACTATGAGCATTGTAACTTGGTTGGAATCTATTTAATATACTGCTATAGAAATATTATTATTATTATTGTTATTATTATTATTTATTTTTTTTTTGCTCTATCACAGTCCTCTAATTCGACTGGGTGGTATTTATAGTGTGAGGTTCTGGGTTGCATCCTGCCTCCTTAGGAGTCCATCACTTTTCTTACTATGTGTGCCGTTTCTAGGATCACACTCTTCTGCATGAGTCCTGGAGCTACTTCAGCCTCTAGTTTTTTCAGATTCCTTTTCAGGGATCTTGGGATCGTGCCTAGTGTCCTATGATTATGTTACGATTTCCACTGGCATATCCCATATCCTCTTATTTCTATTTTCAGATCTTGATACTTATCCATTTTTTCCTTCTCTTTCTCTTCAACTCTGGTGTCCCATGGTATTGCGACATCAATGAGTGATACTTTCTTCTTGACTTTGTCAATCAACGTCACGTCTGGTCTGTTTGCACGTATCACCCTGTCCGTTCTGATACCATAGTCCCAGAAGATCTTTGCGTGATCGTTTTCTATCACTCCCTCAGGTTGGTGCTCGTACCACTTATTACTGCAAGGTAGCTGATGTTTCTTGCACAGGCTCCAGTGGAGGGCTTTTGCCACTGAATCATGCCATCTTTTGTACTGGTTCTGTGCAAGTGCCGGGCATTCGCTTGCTATGTGGTTTTTAGTTTCATTTTTCGTATTGCACTTCCTACATATGGGAGAGATGTTATTTCCGTCTATCGTTCTTTGAACATATCTGGTTCTTAGGACCTGATCTTGTTCCGCTGTTATCATTCCTTCAGTTTCCTTCTTTAGCTCTCCCCTCTGTAGCCATTGCCATGTGTCATCGCTGGCTAGTTCTTTAGTCTGTCTCATGTATTGGTTTGTTTTGCCAGTCCTCTGTTCTGTCTGTCATTCTCCTGTGTCTATATATTTGTGGGTCTTCGTCTACTTTTATTAGTCCTTCTTCCCATGCACTCTTTAGCCACTCGTCTTCACTGGTTTTCAGATATTGCCCCAGTGCTCTGTTCTCGATGTTGACGCAGTCCTCTATACTTAGTAGTCCTCTCCCTCCTTCCTTTCGTGTTATGTATAGCTGCCCGTATTTGCTCTTGGTGTAGTGCTTTGTGTATTGTCATATGTTTCCTGGTTTTCTGATCTATGCTGCGGAGTTGTGCCTTCGTCCATTCGACTATTCCTGCGCTGTATCTGATTACTGGCACTGCCCATGTGTTTATGGCTTTTATCATATTTCCGGCGTTGAGTTTTGACTTGAGTATCGCCTTGAGTCTCTGCATATATTCTTTCCTGATCGTGTCCTTCATCTCTTGGTGTTTTATATCCCCTCCTTCTATTATTCCCAGGTATTTGTATCCTGTCTCATCTACGTGTTTGATGTTGCTCCCATCTGGTAGCTTTATCCCTTCAGTTCTCGTTACTTTGCCTTTTTGAATGTTGACTAAGGCGCATTTTTCTATTCCAAACTCCATCCTGATGTCCCCAGATACAATCCTTACAGTCTGGATTAGGGTATCTATTTCCTTGATGCTCTTACCATACAGCTTGATGTCGTCCATGAACATCAGATGGTTGATTCTGTTGCCTCTTTTCTTGCGTTGGTACCCGGCATCCATCTTCTGTAGTACTTTTGTCATGGGAATCATGGCTACTACGAAGAGTAGTGGGGACAGTGAGGTAGCTCTGGAATATCCCTCTCCTGATATTAACCTCTGCTAGTCTTATTCCAGAGCTTGTAAGTATTGTATTCCAGTTGCGCATTGTATTTTTGAGGAAGCTGATGGTGTTTTCCTCTGCCCCATATATTTTCAGGCATTCCCTTATTCCTGTTCATGTACCGTTGGATCTTATGTGCTTTGGCCTTAAGCCTCTGTTTTACATCTTCTATTGTGTTGTTTAGTCCTCTCTCTTGTTTTATTATTATTATTATTATTATTATTATTATTATTATTATTATTATTATTAACAGGTAGTATTAGTTACAGCATTAGAAGTTGCTGGGACATCAACTGGGAAGAAAAAAGGAGTGAGAGAGAGAGAGAGAGAGAGAGAGAGAGAGAGAGAGAGAGAGAGAGAGAGAGAGAGAGAGAGAGAGGTGTCAGACTGTCGGTATCGAGATATTTATGCCATGAACTGACACCTGTTTTGGGTCCTGGAATGATGGCCCACTTCCCAAAAGTAATTATAGGAACAGGGTAATTTATTTCTAGATTTTTCAGTTCGCTAATTGCTGAGGTGTGCTCGTTCGTGTATGGAAATTTATGAGCACTTAGTTTTAGGGAGATAATTGCTCTGTTAATTTTGCTACTTTTGTGCAATTGAGAGTTTTCAGTGATTTCTTAAAAGAAAAAAAGGCAGTATCTCAGAAGGCTTTACCTAAATGTAAAACTTCAGGATGACCAAATCTGTTGAATATATTCATCGAAATAAATTGCCATTTTTAGTTCATTTAATACCTTGCAAAGCTTCTCATGAAAATGAACTTAAAGACTGACTAGGTAATTCGCATGTTTTCGTTGTCATAGAAATCTTTAGATGTAAAGCAAATGTGCAAACGATTTACATTTCATATATGTCAATAAACATGTTTCATTTTCCTGAAATATTTATCGAATCCGTAAGCAGTTAGAAGTACTATGAGAAAGAATTACGTACCGTCTCAGGTGAGTTCATATTTCAAAGGCCGTGTTTGGGATTGGTTAAAAAATCAATGGATTAATGTTCCTTACATAATTCCTAACGTGTAACGAAGTGAATAATGAGAGAAACATTGTGAGGTTTTCAATATATACCAACTGAAATGAGCAAATGTGTGTGTGTGTGTGTGTGTGTGTGAGAGAGAGAGAGAGAGAGATAGAAGAAACATGATGATTTCCTTCCTCGGTCAATATATACCACCTGAGATAAGCAAATGTGTGTCAGAGAGAGAGAGAGAGAGAGATCAAACTTTGGTATGAAAGAGCAAGTTCTGAAACTAGAAGTTCTCAAAGTCGCTGTGATTCTGATCAAAGGAAATGAAATACAAACTGACGTATGAGATGTTCACGGTCAAATCCTGTGTCAAAGGAGAGAGAGAGAGAGAGAGAGAGAGAGAGAGAGAGAGAGAGAGAGAGAGAGAGGTGGCGTCAGGTGAGATGTCATAGTAGTTTTGGTGTCTGGGTGATATTCTGAATACTTAAATACTCTCATGTGGGTAATCTGCTTGTTGTAATTATGCAGATAACAGGCACAAAGCTCCAGAAAATTAAACGCTCGTTAATAATGATGTTTTGTTGATAATTCAGCAAATGTAAGAAGCCATTCTCCATTCAGTAGAACTGTGGAGACGCATCTCATAAAACCCGTCGAATCCTGATGTTTGTTTCTTCAGTTAATTATGACAAGAACAAAGGAAATATTGCCGGTGTTAGTAATTGTTATTTATACTCGATATAAGTTGATAGTATAATCATTTATTACAGTCAAGAAAATTAAGCTATCGGTCATCAAGTGTAAGTCTTCATTCAGGTGTTGATGTCTTCGTATTCTGAACAAGAGGTGGAATTCATTACTTTTTTTTTCGCCGAAGGTATTAAAGAAAGTCTAATGAATGTTCTCTGAAGGAAATTCTAATAAGAAAAAATGATCTCAAAGTTAAATCATACACCAGTGAATTGAAAACATAAAAATATGTCGGCTTCCGTCATCAGTTGTCAATAAAACGAATGAATTTATTCGAAAATACTGTATGGAACTTTATGAATCTTTCGTAAGAGCAAAGTTAGTGCTGGAACAAGGCAGATTTATAGCAACAAAACAAAACAAACGTTTTATAGAAAGGATGCTGAGGGTCCGGAGGTTAGGAAAAGGCATCACTATCGACGAGTGAGATCGTAAATAGTGAAGGAGAAGATGAAGTGGCGATAAAAGCGAGAATCGTCTGTGGAAGAACGTCCTGGAAAGGCACCACTGATTCATGGAATGTCAGTTGAAGTTACGGTGGGACTTTCTCTTATTACTGTTCGTCTTTGTAGAGGAATCCTCCACTCTTTTCTTTCTGTGAGATCTTTAGGTCATTTTAGCTATGCCCTGTGTCTCCAACCAGAGGTCTGTCAAAACGAAGAGAAAAATGAGGTGGGTATAAAGGAAGGAGTGCGTGAAATCTCTCTCTCTCTCTCTCTCTCTCTCTCTCTCTCTCTCTCTCTCTCTCTCTCTATCATTTGCTTATCTCAGGTGGTATATATTGACCGAGGAAGGAAATCATGTTCTCTCTCTCTCTCTCTCTCTCTCTCTCTCTCTCTCTCTCTCAACAACCTCATTACCTTATCCAGACGATTCCAGTTACATTGTGTTTAATTAAAAGGAATTTTTTTAAAAGTATTCCTACATCTCATCGATATCAAAGTTTTCGCAATTAGGGACGCCTACCTACGTTGATATCCACGAGTTTGCATTAATTTTTGTTGACAGTAATTAATATTTACTCTTTAAATGCCGTATGGGAATTGTATCTGTTAAGCGCCTCAGTGGCGTGGTCGGTTTAGTATTGGCCTGCCACCTCGGTGCCCGCGAGTTCGATTCTCGGGCATTCCATTGAGGTGTGAGAGATGTGTATTCCTGGTGATAGGCATTCACTCTCGACGTGGTTCGGAAGTCACGTAAAGCCGTTGGTCCCGTTGCTGAATAATCACTGGTTCCATGCAACGTAAAATCGCCATACAAACAAACAAACCATTGTATCTGTTAGGAACTGCTTGACATTTCAGGCAAAGTGTCTGGTTAGAGCTTGCAGAGGTCATATTCCAAGTTTGTCAGATATTTATGAACTAGCTACTGTGAGTTGTAGAGCGATACTGGTTTTATATTATCGTACGGCCTAAAAATACACAAGTTTCTGGTGTAAACAAAGCCACATAGGCAATATTAAAAAGACGACATGCATTTTCATCAAAGTATCTTGCAACATTGTAGAAATGATCGTTTATTATAACAGCCTCATTCTGTTTTTCCTAATTATTTAATCGGTCATGTCCTCTGATTCTGTAGTTTGTGATAACTACTGGATTATTAACTCACATTGCTCATTTACCGCAATTGAGAATGACCGAGATCATTGGAAAGAACTCGAGCGAGTCACCTCGCCACAAAGTGATGCGAGTTGCAGAAAGCAGGTGACTGCAACGAAGCGAAAACTTTTCGAAATAAATCCTGAGTTTTATTTAGAGGAAAATCGCCGACAGGGAAACATCTGAGGAAAGAGAGACACGGGATAAAGAAGGCTCCCAGAAAAAGTCTGGCAAAGAGAGGCGAAAGGAAAACTTATTCCGCAGATGTCAGCAAATCTTGGCTCCTCTGTGAGTTTGGCTTTGGATGAACTTCATCCCTGCGTAGGGTTTCAAAAAACACACATTCTATGTGTATGTACACACACACACAGACACACACACACACACACACACACACACACATATATATATATATATATATATATATATATCTATATATATATATATATATTATATAAGTGGATGAGAAACATATCAAAGGTTATCAGAGACATATATATAAATATAAAAAGTACCCGACATAAAACACGATACAATTGAGTACTCACTCTCGCGCTCTTCACAGCCCGACCTGCAAAAGAAAGAAAAAGGAAAATGAAGTGGAAAGATGGCTATCAACGAAAAATTTAAAAAATATTATTGGAACAAAACATTTTTGTATTGACAAGAAAATATTCAATGTCTGATGAAGAATAAGCTTCCGATTTGCCAATGTCTTGTGTCAATGCTTATAAATACGTGCGTAAATGCTTTATTCATACATACACACAATCACCATACATAAACCTATATATACATACATACACACATCATACTTACACGCATATATATATATCATATATATATATACATATAGATATATATATACATATATATATATATATATATATATATATATATATATATATATATATATGTTGTTGATTGAAGGTAGGTTGTGCCTTTCAAAGCCCAAGGGTTGGGGGTCAAGGGTCAGGTAAGGACTGAGCAGCCCTGGACGGATTAGGTAGTAGGACCGCTGCTGCTCTCTGTGGGTTGGAATCGATGAAACTAGTTTGCAGTTCTTGAGAAAGAGTCTCTTAAAACAGCAGAAAAATGCCTACCTTGGTTCGTGTGCTTTTCTGTTACATTATTGTTTATTGAGTTCTCTCTTGCCTTTACCTGTCATTTGCTTGTTGTTACATTTATTCTTTTTATCGGCAATGACGTTTCTTTATCAAAGTAAAATGACATCGATGTTTTGTTAAACTTTAGTTTTTTAATGTCAAATTTGTTGTGAGTTGCTGTTGGCCGGATTGCATAACGAAGTTTTTTTTTTTTTTTTTTTTTTTTTTTTTTTTTTTTTGTAATCTAGGTCAGTTTTAGCAACTTGTGTTTTTCTTCTTAATGACTCAGTACAGGAAGATATATTTATGTTGCAACAATTTTGTTTCGTATGCCTTTTCCAAGATCACTTGGAAAGGTGTACGGATTTTTACGAAACATTAGCAAAGCAATGCTATAGTTATTACGACTATGCTTTGTTGATTCTGTTTCATTTTGCTCTTCCCAGATGTAGTTTTGCCTCGTATGCACATTACTCAGTGTAAAAGGTATAAATCTGTATTCGAATATTTACTTATGGTAAGGCAATATTGATCCTTTACACACCACTTGCAGATATTCCAAAACATATTTTGTCTCGCATCCGTGATTCTTGAATTCGCCTTACTGACATTTGGAGGCCGTTCATCTCGCAGATTCGATACATTCCTCATACGTCATACATTCGATGCATGGAACTCGGATGTATTGACTTCAGTGACGTGTGTTATATGCAATTTTCCAGTAGACTTACGAGCAATGTTCCTTCAAATTTATTTTCAAGTTCTGGAACAGTGGCTAGCTCACCATTTGTGCATTTTTTTTTATTTATTTTTTTTTTTTATGAAAAGTCCTCTCTATTTTGGAAAAATTATTTATCACGTCTTTATTAGAATGATTTTATCGTCATTTACGGGCTGATATGATTTTTAATTCCTTGAAGAAATATCGCCAAGAAAATCTAATTTAAGTGAGCACACGATCTCCTCGGATGGACTAACAAGTCTTTGAGACATCCTAATCTCTGTAACGTATATCTTTCGAATTTCCACACATTCTCATCCTTACCGTAGTTAATGTTTCGAAAAATATCGAATGACACTAAAATCGGGAATAGCTCAGTAACCGATAACTTTTAGCTGTGTTCAAAACTCTGCTTTCAGCGAAGAGGTATTTGCTTTTGAATGCAAATGATGCGATGACCTTCTCCTGCATTCCACTCCAATGAAATCCTAGGATGGCGGTACAGGTATTATTGGTGAAAAGGAACCGCTATAAGAGACGATCCAATTACGGATCTCTTGCGTAATTGGCCTCGTTTTCCCCAGAACCCAATTACGCGCACAACTCCTCAACTACGTTTGATTAATCCGAAACCAGAAATTGGTTTGCTAAATTAAGCTGTTCGCGGAGGCTTCCGTCTGTACAAGTTTAGATCAGTGAAGTCCTTTAAATCCTCTCTCTCTCTCTCTCTCTCTCTCTCTCTCTCTCTAACTTTATAGATAGATATATTGCTAGATTCATAAATTGGATAGTTAATATATAAATAACAAATAGAAACAACCCTTATAAAGGAGTAGTTCGATAGGCCTATAAGATTTAAAGCGATTAATATTCAATAAAGCATCCTTTGGATGGCCCCAGAGGTTCTTCCTCGATCTCCAGATCGCCTCGAGGGGACTTGAAGCGTCCTTCATTTCAGGCTTCTTTTACCATCAGAGAGATTTGGTCACTTCGTGAGATCTCTCGTCTTCAGGAAGCCTCACTCAGCCTCTTTGGGGGAAAATAAATACTCGAGTCCTTTCTCTCTCTCTCTCTCTCTCTCTCTCTCTCTCTCTCTCTCTCTCTCTCTCTCTCTCTCTTTCCCCATGTAAAACCTCGATGAACAAGTATTCGCCTGGACACTCGAACGGTTTATGAATTAATGCAATGAAGATAGCAATATATATATATATATATATATATATATATATATATATATATATATAGTATATACATATTTGAGAAACTCAAAGGAAATGCCTAAAAACTAAACAGCTGGAAGATACCATTTTAGCTTTTTTGTTTTGTTTTATTTATTATTATCAAATTCTTTCTGAGTAGGTCGATTCTTAAGTTATTGGCGCTAAATGAATGGCATGCACATACATTGGTGCTGGCGGTGTATGGGAACTGAAGTTCACAGAACCCAATTAAACATTCAGCCATGTTAACCCACGCTGTAGACTCAAGTATTCGCCTTCATAGCGATATCATCACGAAACGCTAAAATTAACTGGAAAAAGAAATGCGTTAATACTCACCGCGTGTAATTAACTCGACAATGAATTCGCAAGGACTGTAATTATTATCTTTTTCAAGTTTCCCATTTTTTAGAAGATTTTTTTTCTCCGATAACGTAATGGAATTCAGTTGATTGATAAAATACGGAGTTGTGAAGGAGCGGGAGACGGGGTGTATGCTAATCAGTTCCCAGAATACGGCCGCTCAAAATGCTAATCCTCGTCCACTCGAGACTTGGATGGATTGGGTAGATGATTCTGCTGATGATGCTGCACTGTTATGGGGATACTGTAGTAGTTCGGCCTCAGGGGAGGAAGTTGCTTCGGTTATGCCGGTGGAGAATTCTGTAGTGGAATTGTAGGGGATGCCTCATCCTATAGTTGATATCTGTTTCATTGTATGGATCTTGAAATTTTGTTTATCTAAAGCTCTGATGGAAACATTATATGGAGCATACCGAAAAAAAAAAAAAACTAAACATCACGCAGCGCGATCATACAATACATACATACATACATACCTACAATACATACATACATACATACTATATATATATAATATATATATATATATATATATATATATATATATAGTTATATATATGTATGTATGTATATATATATATATATATATATATATTATATATATATATATATACAGATATATATATATATATATATATATATATATTATATATATACACCCATATATATATATATATATCTAGATAATATATATTGTATGTATGTATGTATGTATGTATGTATGTATTGTATGATGCGCGCGCGTGATGTTTAGTTATTTATTTATTTAATTTTTCGGTATGCTCCCATATAATGTTTCATCAGAGCTTTAGATAAACAAAATTTCAAGATCCATACAATGAAACAGATATTCAACTATAGGATGAGGCATCCACTACAATTCCACTACAGAATTCTCCACCGGCATTAACCGAAGCAACTTCATCCCCTGAGGCCGAACTACTACAGTATCCCCATAACAGTGGCAGCATCATCAGCAGAATCATCTACCCAATCCATCCAAGTCTCGAGTGGATGAGGATTAGCATTTTGAGCGGCCGTATTCTGGGAACTGATTAGCATACATATATATATATATATATATATATATATATATATATATATATATATATTATATATATATATATATAATGTAGAAAGTTCTGTGCATGAATATATAACATTTTCCCCCCACCTCTGTATCTTCACAAAACCAGACCTTCTGTCACCCCCTCCTCTTCCCATCCCCGTCCTCCTTAAAACATCCCCCCCCCCCCCCCGCCCGCCGGACGAAGGCTTACTCCCATAGTCGAAGCCTTTCCTTCACTTTTTATGGCGATTGTTTAGTATATGTTCCTTCCATTGGCTGTTGTCACTTCTCTCTCTCTTTCTCTCTCTCTCTCTCTCTCTCTCTCTCTCTCTCTCTCTATCGGAGGCTTTTGCTCTTTCAGGAATAGAAAATGTATGGAAAAGTATTCAAGCACTCTACTCCATTAGCCAGATGGGCGCCATAGCCGCAGGCT
>NC_087215.1:11214515-11241737 GCF_015104395.2 Macrobrachium nipponense | reverse complement strand
CCTGTGCTAAAATCTAAATCTCTGTCGTTTCCGGTGAATAATGGCCTGCTCATACTCGAAATGTCGATTTCCGGAAATGACTAAGTAAAAAAAAAAAAAAAAAAGCCATTATAAAGGGCCAGCGGCTCAACTTTATTGACGCAATTAAAGTCTGACAACCCGATTAGAGTCTGTCTAATAACTCGTTTGTTCCTTTTATCTTCCGCTTTCTTGTCCAAAGAGTCTGTGGGTGTGATCGCTTGAATGATCTGAAAACACCAACGGGAAAGGGGTTGTCCCTTTGACAAAATCAATTTCACTATCAGAGTGGGTTAGGTCGTCAATCCACAGGTTAAGCAACATTAGGGCTGGTCAGTCGTTGGATGGGTGACCGCTCTCCTCGGCGTTGATTCCTTGGGAAGGGATCTTTACAATAATTTCCTCAGTACTCAGCTGTAAATGAGTACCTTATCCCTGATGGGGTAGGGGTCCAGCTATGGTTAAATAGCAAAACTCAGCAATGAGGGAAAGAAATGAGGAATAAACGACAAACGACGTAAATGGAACCTATGGCAACAGGGGAGCTTCATCAGGCAGGCAGGTATTCAACCCAATTGAAGGGGAAGACGGTCAGGTACTTGGAGGTCGTCATCCAGCAACTGACCACCACAACGACAGTAACCAACAGCCTGAGATTGGAGCTACAGAAGTAAACCAAAGGAAGAAAGGGAGAAGAGAAGAAAATAAGGAAATATGGAGATGCTACATCAGAAGCAACCCGACAGAGAGAGGATATAGAAGAAGGTTGGTCAACATTTGGAATGAGAGGAATAACACCCCCCAAACAGAACAGAGGCTGCAGACCAAGTAAGAAACATAAAGAAAAAGAAACTGGCTCTCCCCAACAGAAAGAGAAGAACTGGAAAGGGAAATGTCACAACAACAACGAATTACACGGAAGACGAACTGAAGAGACGATGCCACAGAAGACGACAGGGATGATGAGGTATCAAACAACACACACGAAGAAACCCACGAAGTAAACGAGAGAAACGAATGGGTAGAAAAATTAGACAATGTAGAACCAGATACGGAGAGAACAAGATCCCCTCCATGAAAGCCTACAACGCCAAGAAATTAAGGGAGAAAACAAGTGAGGCAAGAAATATGGGCATAAGAATAAAATGGGCTAATACACACCACCAGTATCACAGAAACAAATAACTTGGCATATGCAGGAGCAAGATTAGTAGCGGAAATGATGGGGATACGAACACCAACACCCCCAGCACAACCAACCCAACAGAAACCAAAACAGCAACCTTCTTGGAAAAGGCGCCTGGAAAAGCAAATCATGGTGATGAGATTTGACTTGAGTAAACTGAAAGAGATGGCAGAAAAAAGGCTAAGAAGAAAGAAAACAAGGGAGGAACTCAACAAGAAATACTAAGTACAAGAGAGGGGACTAAACAAAATAATAGAAGATGTAAAACAGAGGCTTAAGGCCAAAGCACATAAGATCCAACGGTACATGAACAGGAATAAGGGATACCAACAGAGCAAACTATTCGGAACTAACCAGAAAAGACTATACAGCCAACTAAGAGGGGAAGACAACCACCCAGAAATTCCTGAAGCCGAACCAAGTAAGAGACTCTGGGAAAACATATGGAGCAATCCGGTATCACCCAACAAACATGTAACATGGCTCCAGGAAGTCAAGGACAGACACAGTCAGACACCAACTAAAGAAAATGCCAAACTGGAAAGCCCCAGTCCCGATGAAGTCCATGGATACTGGCTCAAAAACCTCAAGGCCCTACACCCACGAATAGCAGAACAACTCCAGCATTGTATCTCAAATCACCATGCACCCAAATGGATGACCACAGGAAGGACATCCTTAGTACAAAAAGACAAGAGTAAGGGAAATATAGCCAGTAACTACAGGCCTATCACCTGCCTACCAATAATGTGGAAGTTACTAACAGGTATCATCAGTGAAAGGCTATACAACTACCTAGAGGAGACAAACACCATCCCCCACCAACAGAAAGGCTGCAGAAGGAAGTGTAGGGACACAAAAGACCAGCTCCTGATAGACAAAATGGTAATGAAGAACAGTAGGAGAAGGAAAACCAACCTAAGCATGGCATGGATTGACTATAAGAAAGCCTTCGACATGATACCACACACATGGCTAATAGAATGCCTAAAAATATATGGGGCAGAGGAAAACACCATCAGCTTCCTCAAAAATACAATGCGCAACTGGAATACAATACTTACAAGCTCTGGAATAAGACTAGCAGAGGTTAATATCAGGAGAGGGGATCTTCCAGGGAGACTCACTGTCCCCACTACTCTTCGTAGTAGCCATGATTCCCATGACAAAAGTACTACAGAAGATGGATGCCGGGTACCAACTCAAGAAAAGAGGCAACAGAATTAACCATCTGATGTTCATGGACGACATCAAGCTGTATGGTAAGAGCATCAAGGAAATAGATACCCTAATCCAGTCTGTAAGGATTGTATCTGGGGACATCAGGATGGAGTTTGGAATAGAAAAATGCGCCTTAGTTAACATACAAAAGGGCAAAGTAACAGGAATTAAAGGGATAAAACTACCAGATGGGAGCAACATCAAACACATAGATGAGACTGGATACAAATACCTGGAAATAATGGAAGGAGGGGATATAAAACACCAAGAGATGAAGGACACGATCAGGAAAGAATATATGCAGAGACTCAAGGCGATACTCAAGTCAAAACTCAACGCCGGAAATATGACAAGCGCCATAAACACATGGGCAGCGCCAGTAATCAGATACAGCGCAGGAATAGTGGAATGGACGAAGGCAGAACTCCGCAGCATAGATCAGAAAACCAGGAAACATATGACAATACAAAAAGCACTACACCCAACAGCAAATACGGACAGACTATACATAACACAAAAGGAAGGAGGGAGAGGACTACTAAGCATAGAGGACTGCATCAACATCGAGAACAGAGCACTGGGGCAATATCTGAAAACCAGTGAAGACGAGTGGCTAAAGAGTGCATGGGAAGAAGGACTAATAAAAGTAGACAAAGACCCACAAATATACAGAGCCAGGAGAATGACAAACAGAACAGAGGACTGGCACAACAAACCAATGCACGGACAATACATGAGACAGACTAAAGAACTAGCCAGCGATGACACGTGGCAATGGCTACAGAGGGGAGAGCTAAAGAAGGAAACTGAAGGAAAGATAACAGCGGCACAAGATCAGGCCCTAAGAACAAGATATATCCAAAGAATGATAGACGGAAATAACATCTCTCCCATATGTACGAAGTGCAATACGAAAAATGAAACCATAAACCACATAGCAAGCGAATGTCCGGCACTTGCACAGAACCAGTACAAAAAGAGGCATGATTCAGTGGCAAAAGCCCTCCACTGGAGCCTGTGCAAGAAACATCAGGTACCTTGCAGTAATAAGTGGTACGAACACCAACCTGAAGGAGTGATAGAAAACGATCAGGCAAAGATCCTCTGGGACTATGGTATCAGAACAGATAGGGTGATACGTGCAAATAGACCAGACGTGACGTTGATTGACAAAATCAAGAAGACAGTATCACTCATTGATGTCGCAATACCATGGGACACCAGAGTTGAAGAGAAAGAGAGAGAAAAAATGGATAAGTATCAAGATCTGAAAATAGAAATAAAAAGGATATGGGATATGCCAGTGGAAATTGTACCCATAATCATAGGAGCACTAGGCACGATCACAAGATCCCTGAAAAGGAATCTAGAAAAACTAGAGGCTGAAGCAGCTCCAGGACTCATGCAGAAGAGTGTGATCCTAGAAACGGCTCACATAGTAAGAAAAGTGATGGACTCCTAAGGAGGCAGGATGCAACCCGGAACCCCACACTATAAATACCACCCAGTCGAATTGGAGGACTGTGATAAGCAAAAAAAAAAAAAGAAAAAAAATAATAATAATAATGGTGGGAAAATCTACACTGATGTAAGCTTAACTATATGTTTTATATGTATATATACATATATATATATATATATATATATATATATATACTATACACACACACACACACACACACACACACACACACACTATATATATATATATATATATATATATATATATATATATATATATATATATATATATATATATATATGATATGTATATATATATATATATCTATATATATGTATAGTATATGTATATGTATAGTATATATATATATATATATATATATATATATATATATATATATACATATATATATAGTATATAAACACACACACATCATACATACACATACATACATACATACTAAATACTTACATACTACATACACACACACACACACACACAACACACACACACACACACACATATATATTATATATTCTTTTATATATCTTTTATATATATATATATATATAATATATATATTATTATAATATATATTTATAATCTAATTTTTGTGACTCGTGTGATTATGAGTAGATCTGATAAATAATAATAATAATAATAATAATAATAATAATAATAATAATAACAAGACCAGATTCCTCCACTTCTTCCCCGGAAGCAATTAACCTGACACCCCATCAATCAATCAATCAATCAATCACGAATCTCGAACGTCCTTCGTCCTGCCCACAAGATAATGTTCATTCGAATCTACCAATGACGTCATCAAGGTTACATCAACTCAAAGTCTGACGCAGACAATTTAGTGAGAATAACTCGGTGGAGACAAATGGAAATTCTAGATCTTATTGGAAAGTTGGTTGCAAAAGGAGGACTATTCAAATAGAAAATTACAGGATGAAATGTAAATGGATGAAGTTGTTGCTGAAATAGAATACAGTTAATTCAAAATAAGAATATTCTGATTATATGACTGAAGAAGGTGGGCAGTTCTAAAGGTTCCTTTAGTTAGGATATTAAATTTCACAATGATGCAAGAAGCAGCAGTGTTCAAGTTACACGTCTTGGACAAATGTTATGAGAAATTCTAATGAAGGCTAATGCTTTCAGTAATAGTTACTAATACACACTAGACAATATATCCAAACTTAGAAATGAAACACAAGGCGAAATACTGACAAACTAACCAAGAACATTCCACGTTCAAACTGAAAATATTTGTAGGCTTAACGAAAACATTCCTTATTCAAATTGAAAACATTTGTAACTAACCAAGAAAATTCCTTATTCAAAATGAAAAATATTTGCAAACTAACGAAGGAGATACCTGATTCAAACATAATATTCGTCATCCCTCCTGCCTCCAAAGACTCTCTCGCATCGATCGAACTTATGTAATTCCATGAAACGCTTTTTCACTTCCAGACGGTTATAGAAACACCGGACGGACCTCGTCGTCAGTGTTCCAGTGTCGACCAGTCTCCCGACTGTCCCCTTTCCAGTAATTCAATCTCAAGGGCCAGTCAATGTCCACTCAGAGTTCCATGTCAGTGAGAATGATTGCAGTGACTGTTGTCAAAACAGAAGCTAAGCAGAAGAAAGGGGGATAATTAAAACTGAAAACGCAAGATGATGAAATAGAGAACACAATGTAGTTGGGAAATTAACGGAAAAGACGAAATAAGAAAAAAATTCTAAATACGGCTAAAGGCAAAGGAAGATTATTAGCTACCAAAATATAGGTGCAAATTCCACAGTATAGAAGAGGAACGAATGTCAACAAGATTTTGGAACACGTGAGTATTTAAGAAAGCCGGAACCGCATTGCATATTAGTACCGTTCAGCCGAATCTCTCTTATGGAAGTGATGCGTGAATACCGAATCGTTTATTTCTGTGGATATGAGATTCCTGAAAGGTCAGTGAGGCTGAGAAGAAGAACCAAAGTGTTTTAAGGTGATCTGGTCAAGTAGAGAGAACGGAAGAGGAGGACAGGATGGTGAAGAAAAAAAATTGAAACATGTCAGTGTTGAGATCCCAGAGAGACGACTTAAGAAGAGACTTAAAAGTACTGGATAGACTGAGCGGAAAAGGTTTAGAAATGAAAAGATCTTAATACTCAGGAAGTGAAGAGAAACAGATAGGGTTGTCTATCGTGCCCCTCCCCCTTCCACCAACACCCCATCTCTCTCTCTCTCTCTCTCTCTCTCTCTCTCTCTCTCTCGGGATTTGAATTCATCCGCAGCTGAGAGCAGAAGCATTCCATCAGCCAATTTCTCTCTTCCATAACTCAGGTTTCCTTTGATCAATGGCAGACTGTTTAGGAACCATCTGACTTCATATCGAAGACAAATTGAGGAGAAACGAGATCCTCCTTCGAGATGAGGTTCCGAAATTTATGAGGACGTGATACTTATTGTTGCAGGTTTTATTGGTGTCTTATTACTCCTTACTGTATCGAAAGTTCTCTCGTAACTGAACACATTCTTTTATAAATTCTTCTGCGTATACTTGATTTACCTTTAAGAAATTAAGGCTTTTTGGAAACGTAATCAGACAATAACTATATTTTATGGGATATGAATTACTTTTCAAGAAAAAAAGACATTGGAATATATTCATTACATAAACTTTCTTTTAAATATAGGGCATAGAGTAGAATTGCGTTCATTCGTTTAATAATTTCCATAATATAAATATGTCCATTCAATAATATAATTAGTAATGGTAATAATTATAACAATAATTATAATATTACAAAGACGAACAGTTGAAGACATACATATATCTACTTGGTATCCGGGTAGAATTAACTAAATCATTATACCACAGAGACCATAACAGAATTTCCTTCACGAAAATCAGGCAATTATGCTGAACAGCTTTCGCTAGCGACAAATATTCGTTTCCTAATCAAAATCCAATCAAAATCTAATGGAGTCATCAAAACTGGAACCTATCAGTGTCAAACTCTGGAATGTTGCTTTATCATAATGGAGAACTTAGAGAGCAGATTCCTAAATTATGGAAATGTACGTTCAACTGGAATACTGATCATAATTAACGCAGCATTTAAGAAAACTGACTAAAAAAGGAATGAGTTAGAATTTAAACTGTTCATCAGAGTAGGATTGATCTACTCCAGTAACAAAAGGAACAGGAAAAATTATCCAAATTTTCTCCTTAGTGATACAATTAGTACAATCAGACACCATACAAGTTTTACCTCATGAGGATAAGTAGGGACAGAATATTATAGCGGTCACAAGATTTCATTATTAATTAAAACATTTTTGAAGCACAGTTAAAGTTGCATACAAGAATTAAACAACCAAAATAAACAATTCCCTCTCTCTCTCTCTCTCTCTCTCTCTCTCTCTCTCTCTCTCTCTCTCTCTCTCAGACATAAGTTCCGTAAGAATTTGTGAGTCTGCTTATAGAATACACGACAGTTAGATGGTCGCTAAACAGCCGGGTTACTGATCAAAGGAAACCGAAGTTATGGGATGCAGTAAAGCTTTATACACGTAGCGGAAGGCAACACGGAGTTTCACATTTAAACATTCAAAAGTGACCACGATACGAGCAGAATTATGAGATATTTATTGTTCATATGATTTAAGTTTGCAAATACAGAATTTGCCTTTTATTATTTGGGGCACTTAACCTACCAGTGGCCTCCCCCCTCCCAACACGCCGCCGGTGAGTACCTGAGTATGATAGCATGGCTTACGTAGAGGCCATACGATAAACAAACTTAAACTCTGTGACACTGATTGGAACTAATAAATTACACTTTATTGTTAGTGTAATGGAATAAATACTCATCTCGGTTTCCAATAGTAGATTCACATCAACCGTGCCTCTGATGTCCAGGCCTGTCCCTTACGACGCTACTGACTGGCTGTTGATAAGCTAATCCCAGGGCTGGAAACTCTGAGGCTCTCGAGAGAGTTCACAGAGGTAGGATGCATGTGCCACCTCTTCTGAGGGATACTTTTGAAAGACGTATCCCTCAGGAGAGGTGGAACATAAATCATGCCTGTGTGAACTCTCCAGAGAGACTGATAGTTCCCAGCCCTGTGATTGGCTTATAAACAGCCAATCAGGAGCGTCGTAAGGGACGGACCTAGATATCATATGCACGGTAGATGTGAATTTACTATAACAAGAGAGGATTCGAATCCCACCTTGGAGAGAGGAATTCTTCATTCGTTTCCTTTTTGGATTTCAATGCATTCATTGCAAAGTATCCAAATAGATTAAGAAATTATGAAGTTGTTAGGTCACTGTGGCCATAAGTATACGTGACATTTGTAAATGAAGTAAACTATATATGTTTTAGTCAAATTGACATTCCGCTTTTCTAATGTTAATCATCACTTACTTTATCCTTAAGTAGAAAAAGTTCGTACCAAATCAATAAGGAAACTTCTTAATCACTTAAGTATCCCAACCAATCTTCGACGTATTAATATGAATATAGAAACGAACCACATATCAGAAAAAAGAATAAGAACCAGAAAGGTATATGTAAATGCAGATCTTCGTTCGCGTTCGATAAGGAGGAAGAGGTCGAGAAGGATTTCGATTCTGTTTAGATTCAATATGAAAGTGAGATGGTCCCAAAACAGCCTCGTTACAGATCAAAGGGAACCGAAGTCATGGAATCGACAAACTGGCTGAGGAGGAGGGGGAGGAGACGCTTAGGCCTTAATCCTCTGGAAATGGATTCAGTTCCCATGAGAGAGAGAGAGAGAGAGAGAGACGTCACGCAAGTGCCAGTGTTGACTGTTTTAGTTATTTAATAAATGACCATTGGCGCCAATCCGTTATGAATGTTAACAACTATTCGATATTCTAGTAAAAGACATTTTTTTTTTGCGTTTTCTGATCAAAACCTACAACGGTATAGGGTTTCCAAACCCGAAATCTTTTGTAAGATTAAAGGAAATACTGATGTTTCTAAAGAAACCTAATGCAATCCCCGAAATCTGTGATTTCAGTTAATAATTAAAAATTGTTATTGCGTTCCTTCTTTTTATGATGGATTTTAGCTTAATGGATTCTCTGTAACACAGTTTTGTGAATTATTCCCTCCGTACAAGTCATATCCTTCAAGAAATGAAAACTAACATATGTGGTCGTTTCTTGTTTTTGGTTCAAATTTAACTGAATGTCTCCAATGGAGCTTAGTAGCTAGATCTGGACATTTCTAAGTTACAGGTAAAACAACATCATCAACAACGACAATAATAATAATAATAATAATAATAATAATAATAATAATAATAATAATAATAATAATAATAATGGAAAATAAATCCACAGTAGTATGCTTATTTGATTTTTGTTTTTGTTTTTTTACCAATATTTTACAAAATATAAATTAAACAGGCAAACTAAACTACTGTGGAATAACTTTCCCATTTTATCGACTCATGTGATTATGAGTTTTTTTTTAAATATAATAATAATAATAATAATAATAATAATAAATAATAATAATAATAATAATAATAATAATAATAATAACATAGTCAACATACAAAAGGGCTAAGTAACACGGACTGATGGGATAAAGCTACCAGGTGGGAGCAACATCAAACACATAGATGAAACAGGATACAAGTACCTGGGAATAATGGAAGGAGGAGATATAAAACACCAAGAGATGAAGGACACGATCAGGAAAGAATATATGCAGAGACTCAAGGCAATACTCAAGTCAAAACTCAACGCCAGAAATATAATAAAAGCCATAAACACATGGGCAGTGCCAGTAATCAGATACAGCGCAGGAATAGTGGAATGGACGAAGGCAGAACTCCGCAGCATAGACCAGAAAACTAGGAAACATAGGACAACACACAAAGCACTACACCCAAGAGCAAATGCGGACAGACTATACATAACACGAAAGGAAGGAGGGACAGGACTACTAAGTATAGAGGACTGCGTCAACATCGAGAATAGAGCACTGGGGCAATATCTGAAAACCAGCGAAGACGAGTGGCTCAAGAGTGCATGGGAAGAATGACTGAAAAAAGTAGACGAAGACCCAGAAATATACAGAGACAGAGAATGACAAACAGAACAGAGGACTGGCACAACAAACCAATGCACGGACAATACATGAGATATATTAAAGAACTAGCCAGCGATGACACATGGCAATGGCTACAGAGTGGAGAGCTCAAGAAGGAAACTGAAGGAATGATAACAGCGGCACAAGATCAGAAAGATAGACAGAAATAACATCTCTCCCCTATGTAGGAAATGCAATACGAAAAATGAAACCATAAGCCACATAGCAAGCGAATGCCCGGCACTTGCACAGAACCAGTACAAAAAGAGGCATGATTCAGTGGCAAAAGCCCACCACTGGAGCCTGTGCAAGAAACATCAGCTACCTTGCAGTAATAAGTGGTACAAGCACCAACCTGAGGGAGTGATAGAAAACGATCAGGCAAAGATCCTCTGGGACTATGGTATCAGAACAGATAGGGTGATACGTACAAATAGACCAGACGTAACGTTGATTGACAAAATCAAGAAGAAAGTATCACTCATTGATGTCGCATACCATGGGACAACAGATTGAAGAAAAAGAGAGGAAAATAAAAAAAAATGGTAAGTAATCAAGACCTGAAAAATAGAAATAAGAAGGATATGGGATATGCCAGTGGAAATTGTACCCATAATCATAGGAACACCAGCACGATCCAAGATCCCTGAAAAGGAATCTAGAAAAACTAGAGGCTGAAGTAGCTCCAGGACTCATGCAGAAGAGTGTGATCCTAGAAACGGCGCACATAGTAAGAAAAGTGATGGACTCCTAAGGAGGCAGGATGCAACCCTGAACCCCACACTATAAATAAGTAAAAAAGAAAGAAAAAAAAATATATATATACATATATATATATATATATATATATATATATATATATATATATATATACATATATACATGTATATAATAATAATAATAATAATAATAATAATAATAATAATAAAATAATAATTCGAACACCAACACACCACACAACCAACCCAACAGAAACCAAAACAGCAACCTCCTTGGAAAAAAGGCGCCTGGAAAAGCAAATCATGGTGATGAGAAAAAAAAATCTGAACTTGAATAAACAACTGAAAGAGATGGCAGAAAAAAGGCTAAGAATCAAGAAAACAAGGGAGGAAACTCACTAGAAATACAAAGTACAAGAGAGGGGATTAAACAACACAATAGAAGATGTCAAAACAGAGGCTTAAGGCCAAGCACATAAGATCCAACGGTACATGAACAGGAATAAGGATACCAACAGAACAAACTATTTCGGAACCAACCAGAAAGAAAAACTATACAGCCAACTAAGAGGGGAAGACAACCACCCCAGAAATTCCTGAAGCCGAACCAAGTAAGAGACTCTGGGAAAACTATGGAGCAATCCGGTATCACACAACAAACATGCAACATGGCTCCAGGAAGTCAAGGAAGAAGAAACAGGGAGAATAAAACAAAGATTCACAGACATCACGACAGACACAGTCAGACACCAACTAAAGAAAATGCCAAACTGGAAGCCCCAGGTCCCGATGAAGTCCATGGATACTGGTTCAACTTCAAGGCCCTACACCCACGAATAGCAGAACAACTCCAGCATTGTATCTCAAATCACCAAGCACCCAAATGGATGACCACGGAAGAACATCCTTAGTACAAAAAGACAAGAGTAAGGGAAATATAGCCAGTTAACTACAGGCCTATCACCTGCCTACCAATAATGTGGAAGTTACTAACAGGTATCATCAGTGAAACGGCTATACAACTACCTAGAGGAGACAAACACCATCCCCCACCAAACAGAAAGGCTGCAGAAGGAAGTGTAGGGGCACAAAAGACCAGCTCTGATAGACAAAATGGTAATGAAGAACAGTAGGAGAAGGAAAACCAACCTAAGCATGGCATGGATAGACTATAAGAAAGCCTTCGACATGATACCACACACATGGCTAATAGAATGCCTGAAAATATATGGGGCAGAGGAAAATACCATCAGCTTCCTCAAAAATACAATGCGCAACTGGAATACAATACTTACAAGCTCTGGAATAAGACTAGCAGAGGTTAATATCAGGAGAGGGATCTTCCAGGGCGACTCACTGTCCCCCACTACTCTTCGTAGTAGCCATGATTCCCATGACAAAAGTACTACAGAAGATGGATGCCGGGTACCAACTCAAGAAAAGAGGCAACAGAATCAACCATCTGATGTTCATGGACGACATCAAGCTGTATGGTAAGAGCATCAAGGAAATAGATACCCTAATCCAGACTGTAAGGATTGTATCTGGGGACATCAGGATGGAGTTGTTTTGGAATAGAAAAATTTGCGCCTTAGTTCAACATTCAAAAAGGCAAAGTAACGAGAACTGAAGGGATAAAGCTACAGATGGGAGCAACATCAAACACATAGATGAGACAGGACTAAAGAACTAGCCAGAGATGACACGTGCAATAAGGCTACAGAGGGAGAGCTAAAGAAGGAACTGAAGGAATGATAACAGCGGCACAAGATCAGGCCTAAGAACCAGATATGTTCAAAAGAACAATAGACGGAAATAACATCTCTCCCTATGTAGGAAGTGCAATACGAAAAATGAAAACCTTAAAGTCACATAGCAAGCGAATGCCCGGCACTTTGCAGCAGAACCAGTACAAAAAGAGGCATGATTCAGTGGCAAAAGCCCTCCACTGGAGCCTGGTGGCGCCAAGCAAAATATCAGGTACCTTGCCCAGTTAAATAAGGTGGTAACGGAAACCACCAACCTGAGGGAGTGATAGAAAATGATCACGCAAAGATCCTCTTGGACTATGGATATTAGAACGGATAGGGTGATACGTGCAAACAGACCAGACGTGACGGTGATTGACAGAGTCAAGAAGAAAGTATCACTCATTGATGTCGCAATACCATGGGACACCAGAGTTAAGAAAAAAAAGAGGGAAAAGGGAAAAAAATGGATAAGTATCAAGATCTGAAAATAGAAATAAGAAGGATATGGGATATGCCAGTGGAAATCGTATCCATAATCATAGGAGCACTAGGCATGATCCCAAGATCCCTGAAAACTAGAGGCTGAAGTAGCTCCATGACTCATGCAGAAGAGTGTGATCCTAGAAACGGCACACATAGTAAGAGAAGTGACTGACTCCTAAGGAGGCAGGATGCAACCAGGAACCCCACACTATAAATACCACCCAGTCGAATTGGAGGACTGTGATAGAGCAAAAAAAAAAAAAAAAAAAAAAAAAAAATAATAATAATAATAATAATAATAATAATAATAATATAATACCACCAAAACTCATCAGTTTCATTCCAACACAACAACAATGACTGAAGTGACCTTCCTCCACCTGTGCCGTTCCCGGAAGTAATTAACCTGACTCACCTTTGGACACATGACGGATCCCTAATTTTGGCCTCTGCGTAATTCAGGCGACCTTCATCAACAGTTTCCCAGGATGATTATGTCTTTAATGAATCAAGAAAGGACACTGTCGTCATACATAAGTTGGCTGAATTTAACATAAAAACTTTCAATACAGACAATCAAATCAAATACATGTGGCTATTGATTGCAGTGCTCCCCCTGCGTTATGCAGTTTGGGTCTTCCAGGATTTCTTCATTATTTGTGCTGCGCTCAGCTACTGATAAAGTGCGAGCGCTGATAATCCTCTACGAAATCTAATCTAGACTCACAAATACACACACGCACACATTTATATATGTGTGTGTGAGTTTGTGCTGTTTCTATTCTGAAATACTTTCCGGAAGAGAGAATTCTGGGCGCTGTTGCCTTTCCAGAGCTGGGTAGACAATAATGTTGAATAAGACTGTAATAGATTCACATCAACCGTGCATTTGATGTCTAGGCCAGTCCCTTACGACGCTCCTGATTGGCTGTTCATAAGCCAATCACAGGGCCCAGTCTCTCTCGAGAGTTCACAAGGGTAGGATCTATGTTCCGCCTCTCCTGAGGAGAGGTGGAACATACATCCTGCCTATGTGAACTCTCGAGAGAGACTGAGAGTTTCCAGCCTTTTGACTGACTTATCAACAGCCAATCAGGAGCATTGTAAAGGACTGGCCTAGACATCAAATGCACGGTAGATGTGAATCTACTATGGCAGATGCTCGTCATCACTCGAATTATACTTAGTTTTGCTATCAATACATATTTACAGCTTTGTCTATCATATTAATTTCCTTCGCTGCCTGTTTGTGTGTCCCCCCTCCCCCCACATCACCTAACCTCTCCCCCACACTCGCATCCTCATCCCTTTTCCATGATTTATGACGAAACGAAAGGTGTTGAGATCGAGTGCTATGAACAAAATGTTTATAGAATCGTAAATACATCAGTTTTTTTTTATTATAGAAAGTAATGTACAGGTTCTTCTCATCAACATATCACTTGCTTGACCTTCGGAATTCATGAAGCGTCTCATTATTCCTGGGTGCCCAGCTCTGGAAAGGCGACAGCGCTCAGAATCCTCTCTTCCAGAAACTATTCCAGGATGGAAACAACACACACATATATATGTCTAGATTTCGTAGTCTTAGAAGATTATTATCAGCGCTCGCACTTTTTCAGTAGCTGAGCGCTGCAAAAATAGGCAAAGAAGAAAAGAGAAGCAAGTGGAAAAACCGTCAAAACTTAAGTACACTGCAATCAGTAGCCATATATATCTGATTTGATTGTCTGTATAGGAAGTTTTTATGTTAAATTCAGGCCAACTCGAACATTAACCAATGTTCGTGACTCTTTTATATAGAAAAAACATAATTCTAAGTTTAATTTTTTTCTGAAGACTTGAATCGTTTGAAAAATGAGATTTAAAAAGCGAAAAGAAAAAAAAAAACGGGCGCGAGAGACGAAAGCAAAACATTCACCAGAGGTGAATTTCAGATCGTGTCCCCTGTGCCAGGTAAGCAAGGAAGCTCCTATTTCTCTCTGTCTTCTTCCTCCTTTTCAACTTCTTCTTCAGACAAAGAAAGGAAGGAAGGAGATCTCCTTCATCCTCGATTTCTTCCACCACCAGTTGTGCCTCTGTCAAGGATGTCAACCTCCATATCAAAATTAAATCAAGAATTATTGGGTTTCCCACGAAAGAGTAAAAAACGATGGTTATTGTTCGAGTTTGGCTGATTTTACATAAAAATTTCCTGTACAGAAAAACAAATCAGAATATACTTAGCTAGTGATTACAATGCCCCTCCCACTGTTCTTTCTTAGGATTATTAATCAGCATTTTCATTATTTTTTGGAACGCCCAGCTAAACCTCTACGAAATCTAGACCTATATTATATATATATATGTGTGTGTGTGTGTGTGTCACCGCATAGATTGTATTTTAAGAACATCTAGGCAATGGAGAGCTAAAAATAATGAACTTATCCAACTTTTAAATCTTAAACAAGTCTTTTCAAATGATAACTCCAGAACAACGCAACCCATTACCCAATGAGCTCTGAAAGAGCTGGAACACTGAAGCTCCTTGACATCGGCCTAGACTAAGGTACCGTCATGACCACATTTCATTTCGAAACTTCCTTCCTTCTCTTCAGTGATGGCTTCGTCAGTCGCTAGACCGACATTTACCGATCATACATATATATATATTATATATATACTATATATATATATATATATATTATATATATTATATATATATATATATATATAAGTATGTATATATATATATATATATATATATATATATATATATATATATTTATATATATGTATATATTATATCTATATATCTATATATTTACTATATCTATTATAATATATATATATATATATATATATATATATATATATTATGATATATATTATATATATATATAGAAGAGAGAGAGAGAGCACACAGCTGAACCAATAGCATAATCTAATAATAATAATAATAATAATAACAACAATAATGATTTTTCGTTAGAATGAAAATATTCTCCAAAATCATCTTAGTCTTTATTTAAGAAGAGATTATCAGAGATCTTTTCTTGACGCTTATTTTTTATTTATTTGTTTATTTATTTATTTATTTTTTTTTTTTGCAAAGAATAAAGTTTGGAGGGTTGACTCCAAGAAGTTGTCTTTAGAAAACACTAAACCCCACGAAGTTGCCTCATCAGGGTCTAAGAAAGAGAAGAAAGAGACGATGGAAAAAAAACAGCTACTGAAAATAAACCGAGCGGGGATTTTGATAAATAACATTTACCCTAAAAAAGATAAATAAAATAGACGCTAAAGTTACGATTCGAAAATCTGTTCCAGAAAAGAGGCTTGCACATAATTAACTTAGAATCAGCACAAATATCTCATTCAAAAATTTAAAAAATGAAATTAGGATATGATGACGATCAGGCAAAACGATTTTTGAACTGACTAAATATGACATCATAACCCAACTCCCAGTTGAAGCTGAACCAACTCCCACTGAGGAAATAAAGGGAAACGGAGGTACAGCAAAAGGCTCAAAAGTAGACATAGCTATGGGCCGAAGGGACGCTGCAAACACCCTTTAGTAACGCCGACAGTGCACCACGTGAGGTGCACTGATGGCACAACCCCAACCAGCCGCCATTATCATCTCCGAGATTCTAAAGAAAAATAAGCGAAAACACGATTGCGTCATCCGTCAAAATGGCGGAATCCAATAAGGGAAAATGAAATCAAACATTTTCACGACAAGTTATTATCTTCATCTTTTACTTAAAAGACGAGAGAGAAAAAATCTTCATAAAAAAAAATCTTTTCGCTAACAGAATTCCAGATGGTCAAACAATTCAAAAATTCATGTAACAACAACGAACAAACTTTTCATTTTTCCACAAACAGATAACCTGTTAATTTGAATTCTCTCTCTCTCTCTCTCTCTCTCTCTCTCTCACAAATACATTCTGCATATGCAGCACTGCAATATGAACTCTTTGCTACGACCCAATAAGGTCGAAATTCCGTGGTCAGGAATATTTAAAATACAAAAAAATAAGAAAAAATATAATTCAGTATTTTATCTTCCGATCTGAAAAGTGTTAGAAATTTATTGTTGTGATTTTATGGTGTGTGTTTTTTTTTTCAGAATATGCTCATTATAATTAATTTATCGCTCCAGTGAGCTTTACTGCTATCGGTGTGAGTCTCTGATATTGATATATATACAAACACACACACACACACACACACACACACACACATATATATATATATATATATATAATATATATATATTCTATATATATATAATATATATATATATATATATAATATGAATAACTTGATCACGAAGTATGTAAAACGTGGATGCTATGTATAAATAAGTTTTTTTTTTTTTGGCCACGAAGGAAAAATAAAAAACCTAATATATATATATAATAGATATTATATTATATATTATATATAGATATATATATATATATATATATATATATATATAAGTCCTTTTCCCCCTTTGGAAGGATTGCTTTAGGAGAGGAAAGAGCAAAGCCCTTCGGTTCCTTAAGAAGTCTCTAGGGATGAGGGTGCGACACCCACGCCCCTATTTTGACATGACACCTGCAGGCACTAGGACCAATTCTCAGATAGGTGAGTAAATGTGAATGAACTTGGTTACAAATCCGTTTCAACGTCCATCAAGAAACTTTTCTTGCTTCCCAAAGTGGAGTCAAATCAAGATTTTCGTAAACTCCGTAAATAAGTCTTTCGTAAACACATCGCCTGTAGTTGGAAGTCTCTCTCTCTCTCTTCTCTCTCTCTCTCTCTCTCTCTCTCTCTCGTTCCTGATTCCCCGACGTCTCATTTACGCGACTCAATTTCGCTGCTACCTGGGAAGAAAGCAGAGGTGTCTGTTGTCTGCAGCTGAACGGTCGCTATAAATACATTTCCTTTATAATGGACACAAGCGTCGCCAGAGGATATTAAGGAACAAAGACCCATTAAGGGTTTGTCGTAAGACTTCTTCAGGAGTTCCACTCTCTCTCTCTCTCATGTTACCGTCTTACATTACCAAGAAGACTTATTTGAAGAATGTCTATTTAAGAAAATGACAAAGACAAAGTTTCACTATATAAGTTACTAAAGCTTTCCTAGTTTAATAAATGTTACATACAAACACAATATACCCACACACTAACACCTATATTTAATATACATATATTCATTATAGACACGTACGCACACATACGTAATATATATACGTATACAAACACACACACATATATATTATGATCAAATCAACATTTTTTAGTAAATTTCTCAGTATGAGAAGTGAAGATATTCCAGATTTCCTCCTTGAGACGATCTTTCATAATCACCAGTAACATCGATTTGCAGTGCTAATCTCATTGTTCTCTCGCCCTTATTAACGTTTCAGTATTCAGATTCTTTCATTAAGTCTACACTTTCTATCACATTTATTCTGTTGGTTTTTATGCAAACAAATTTTCCCGACTCCCACAATGGCGTCGGAGTTTTTCTTTTAGTCTCGTTTTTATGGAGTCCTTTATGAGGGACCATGCATTTTATGGGATTCATTCTTCTCCCTCTTTTATGAGGTCACTTTCTTCTTATTAGAAGGTCAGGATAAGGTCAATGTTTTCCTCTTCAGTGAATGTGCTTGTTGATGTTTGTGTTGTTTAGCCTCTTGTCTATTATAATTATAATATACATTGTGGAACTAAATATAAAAAATAACATACACACAAATTTACATACATACTAATATATGAGATTGTTTGTTTGTTTGTATGGTGTTTTTAAGTTGCAAGGAACCAGTGGTTATTCAGCAAAGGGACCAACGACTTTACGTGACTTCCGAACCACGTCGAGAGTGAACTTCTGTCACCAGAAATACACAACTCTAACCCCTCAGTGGAATGCCCGAGAATTGAACTTGGGGCCACCGAGGTGGTACGCCAATACCATACCGACCACGCCACTTAGGCGCTTCTAATATACGAGAGGAATTAAACCAATAAAAAAACATTTAAACTTTCCAATAAATAATATCCCAGAAAATGACTAATTGGAGCACAAACCCAAGAACCTGCCATAACAAGTAAAATGTCTGTTTTCAGGAGAAAAAAAATGTCGTTAAGAAAATAAACTCTAACTATTTTCAATGCTTTACTTTTTCGAATTCTGGGTGTAGTAGAAGGAGCCACTGATGAAAAAACAAAGGCAAAAATTCAATTTCTTCTCTTTCCAAATACATTTTAGTGAGTAATGCAATAGGCCCCAACAAATAAACACATGAAATGACAATTCACTTAAACGAAATAATAGAAATACATTTATTTGTTTTGTAAGAGGGCAAAAAATTTTGATGATTTAGATCTCTGCACCATTAAATCTACAGTATTTCCATTACACGAGTGGCTAAAAATTATTATGAGAGAGAGAGAGAGAGAGAGAGAGATTTATGAGTAGAGGAGAGAGAGAGAGAGAGACTATAATAAATTACACGTGGGTGGCTGCTAAAACAATGACATCTAAATTTATTGAGAAATACCGTTCACAACACAATTACACAATTCAATGGAAGTAAACAAACGCGTTCATTATTGTATTTGACAATGCAGTTACAGAAGAAAATACTTTCAATAATGACGTCTGACATTTGAATGATAAATATATATATATATATATATATATATATATATATATATATATATATATATATATATATATAGTATAATGTAACAGAAAACAAAAATTTGCATTGTCCATGAGATTATTTGCCTAGGAAAAGTCAATTTTGATCCAGGATGAACGAAACAGATAAAAGAAAAAAAAAACACACTATAGTGATATCGTCTTCCTATTTCGATGTGCGCTCTCTCTCTCTCTCTCTCTCTCTCTCTCTCTCTCTCTCTCTCTCTCAGCAGTTTTATTGGTTTTTGTTTAAGTCCTTTATGAAGAAATGGAATAAAAACGCAAAAATATAATTAACCAAGAATTTTTTAGTGACGCTAAGATGGTGATTAAGCATTACGGGATCCATCTAGAGAGAGAGAGAGAGAGAGAGAGAGAGAGAGAGAATATCGTTAATGACTTTGATGACTATGATATCAAAGTTTATCTGTAAAATTCAAATATATACACCGATTTTGACACTGTATTTGATCATGACCTCTATAGGCGCTCTACTAGCCTGTTTGGGTAGCACGGGAAAAACCACTATTCGGAATATAGAGAAGACTCTCTACAAGTGTAACGCAGATGTATTTTGCCTTTTATTCAGTAAAAAATCTAAAAGATCATTGACACTTCGCTGTAGAATCAAATATGATCTCTAATAAATCATCACATGGCACAATAAGTTAACTCTCGTGAACTATTAGGTGTGAATTACCACCAGGCTTTGAAGTGTATTCATGATTCAACTTCTGATAAGGAAACTTGCTGTTTTTCGCTCAATTTTCCTCACTTTATTTATAGCCCTCATGAGCATCGGTAGACTATATATATATATATATATATATATATATATATATATATATATATATATATATATAATATCCTAATAAAAAGCACAAGAAAGACGAGCTAACATTAAGCAGTCTGCTTGGCTCAACCATGAACAAACGATGGGTTCTTAACAGTTATGTTTTTTGTCACATTTATATCACCCGCCCCCAGGCAACACGTAGACGACCTGTGCTCACTACTATTCACTCCCAAAAAATATACGTGGGTACAACTTTGGTAGGCTTTACATTTGTATATATTTATATAATTACAAGATGTTACTTGGTTTTTTCCTGTATAATTTTAACCTGAATTAAATGCTGTAAAGTTTACTTAATCCCTGTTGGGTATAAAATGACAACAATTATAAAGTGAAAGAGGTGATATTACTCATAATAATGATAATTATGGCTATGAATATTAATTGTAATCATCATTATTGATTTCAGTGCTCCCCCTGCGTATTGCAATTGTATCTACCAGGAGTTTTTCATTATTTTTGCAGCGCTCAGCTACTGATAAAGTGGGAGCGCTGACATTCCTCTACGAAATCTAATCTAGAATCACACAAATACACACACACACACACATATACATGTGCGTGAGTTTTTATTGTTTCCTTCCTGGAATAGTTTCTGGAATAGTTTGCCTTTCCAGAGCTGGATAGACAATAATATTGAATAAGACTACAGTAGATTCACATCAACCGTGCATTTGATGTCTAGGCCAGTCCCTTACGACGCTCCTGATTGGCTGTTGATAAGCCAATCACAGGGCTGGAAACTATCCTCAGACTCTCCCGAGCGTTCACAAGGGTAGGATCTATGTTCCACCTCGCTTGAGGTATACATCTTTCAAAAGTATCCCTGAGGAGAGGTGGAACATACATCCTGCCTATGTGATCTCTCTCGAGAGACTGAGAGTTTCCAGCCCTATGATTGGCTTATCAACAGCCAATCAGGAGCGTCGTAAGGGACTGGCCTAGACATCAAATGCACGGTTGATGTGAATCTACTATAGCAGATGGTCGCCATCACTCGGATTAGATTTAGTTTCGTTATCAACACATATTTACAGCTTTGTCTATCATATTAATTTCCTTGGCTACCCATATGTGTGTCCCCCCGCCCCGCACCTCACCTAACCTCTCCCCCCACCCTCGCATCCTCATCCCTTTTCCATGATTTATGGCGAAATAAAATGTGTTGAGATCGAGTGCTATGAACAGAATGTTTATAGATTCGTAAATACATCAGTTTTTTATTATAGAAAGTAATGTACAGGTTCTCCTCATCAATATATAACTTGCTTGACCTCCAGAATTCATGAAGTGTCTCATTTCTTTGTCCCCAGCTCTGGAAAGGCGACAGCGCTCAGAATCCTCTCTTCCAGAAAGTATTCCAGGATGGAAACACACACATATACTTACACCCACACACATATTATATATATATATGTATATATATATATATATATATATATATATATATATATATATTATATATGTCTAGATCCCGTAGAGTCTCAGAGGATTATTATCAGCGCTTGCCCTTTCTCAGTGGCTGAGCGCCGCAAAAATAGGCAATGAAAAGTAGGACTCACTAGAATAAAAACTGACGAGCACTGCAATCAATAGTTACATATATCTTATTTGATTTTCTGTATAGGAAGTTTTTATGTTAAATTCAGCCAAACGTGAACAGTAACCAATGTTTGTGACACTTCTGTGAAAAAAAACTATAGGTCTACATTTAATTTTCGTCTAGAGACTTGAAACCTTTGAAAAATGAGATTTAAAAAGCGAAAAAATAAGGAAAAAGTCACAAGTGACGAAAGCAAAAGCTTCACCAGACCTGAATCTCAGGTCGTGTCCCCTGTGCCAGGTAAGCAAGGATGCTCCGATTCCTCTCTGGCTTCCTTTTCCTCCTCTTCTATTTCTTCTTCTTTTTCGTCAGACAAAGGAAGGAAGGAAGGAAGGAGATCTCCATCCTCAATTTTTCTCCACCACCAGTTGTGCCTCTGTCAACGATGTCACCCTCCATATCGAAAATAAATCAAGAATTAAGGCTTCCACGAAAGAGTAAAAAACGATGGTTATTGTTCGAGTTTGACTGAATTTTACATAACAATTTCCTCTACACAAAATCAAATCAAATATACTTAGCTAGTGATTGCAGTGCTCCCTTCCACTATATTATATTGAACTTTTATTGTGCACTTTTATTACTTTTTGCAGCGCCCAGCTACTGAAAAAGTGCGAGCGCTGACAAACCTCTACGAAATATATATATATATATATATATATATATATATATATATATAATATATATATATAATATATATATATATATATATATATAACTTCGGAGGAAAGCCGAAGACACATGACAAATTAAAAGGGTTTATTCGTTAAGAAACGTTTCGCACAAGGAACTTTGTGCATCATCAGTCTGTTAAAAATAAAAGTACATTTTAAATTAATGAAACCAAAATACAAATAAAAATTACAATCTAAAATTTTAAATTTAAAAATTATAATTTAAAATTAGCATAATTCAAAGTTAAAAGTGAAATAAGAACATTAAAACACGACTACTAAAACACTACCATTCGCTAAGAAAGGAGAGAGAGAATGACTAGAAATGAGATTGAGGTCAGAAAGAAGACTATGCCAGGTATAGCGGAGACGATGAACTACGCTATTCAATGAGAGAACAAGTCTTTCGATAAATAATGACTCGAGTGTTGTTAAATACTCAGAGTCCTTATTGTAATCTGAAAATGGAGAAGTGCTGTTTCTTGACTTCGATCTTACATTTGATGGCATGATTTTTGATATTTGAATGCTCTGGTCTACTTAATCTCTGGCCAGTTCTAAAACTATACCCCATGTGGCTGCAATATCGCATTTGCAACAGCCTCTTGTAGATCCAATGTAAATACCAGACATCCTGGGCACGTAAATTTATACACAACATTAGACCTCATAAAAAGGATGCAGACGATCTTTAAAGCAGAACAGGGAGCCAATTTTACTCGGGTTATTTGATATTAATTTTAATTTTAAGCATGGAATTTCACCTTCAATGATTTGAGTAAGTTTCTTTAACAGTTTCCAGGTTGGAAATATAGGAATCAAGGCATACATGAGTTTCTTTGGAACGTCAACAATCGGTGTACTGGTTTCAGATATTTAGTTAAAAGTTTGTTAATGATTTTTCTGAACTAAGTCTTTGGGATATGATTTTGTTGGAAATGGAGATAGTAAAAATTCTATTTCCCTATGAAAAATGTCCCAATTCGAAGAGTACTTCAGGGCTCTATGAACTAAAGTGAGATAGTGTTAAGTTTAAAACTTCTTTGGCAGGAGCTGTAAAAATTATTGGCTAGACCAGTATACGTTTTTTTTGTTTTCCTATAGACAGCTGTATTAAAATTTGAAATTGGTGGTCAATTCTGTTAACGCAATGTCTAAGAATGGTGAGACAATTTTCCTTTTCCTCTTCTATAGTAAACTTGATATTAGTGTGTTGTAAATTAATAACTGTAGGACTTCTTCTGCTGCCTGCCATTGATGCTTAAAAAGGGCGAAGGTATCGTCAACGTACCTTCTATAAAAACATAGGTTTTAAAAGCTGAAGAACAAGATTCTAAGAATTTTCTGTTCCAGATGAGACATAAAAAGTTAGCAAATATGGGGCCCAAAGGGGCGGGGAACCCATAGCCACACCATCCACTTGAGAGTATAGTTTTTGGTTAAAAATAAACATAGAGTCTTGTACTGCGAGTTCTAAAAGTTGTTTAAAAGGCAATTTACTAAAACCATGAAAAATATATTCTTCGTCAGGAAACACTTTGTCAATGATAATGTCAATAGTTTCGTTAAGTGGGACATTTGTGAATAAAGATTCCACATCAAACTAGCCATATATAATTCATCATCTTGGTTGATAATTGATTTTGAAACTCAAACCCGTTTTTAAAATATACTGACTGGAAACATGCTCACTCAATAAGGACACGACAATTTTTGAAATTGAGAAGGATGGACTATTATAGGCAGCCATAATCGGCCTAATTAGTAAATTGGATTTATGAACCTTAGGAAGGCCATATAAGATACTGAAAGCAGAGCCAGTAACAAACAGTTTCTGATAAGTATTTTCATCTATAACGTTATTTGTCTTTAATTTTCTCAGAAATCTGTTAACCTTATCTTCCCTCTTATAGATATCTAAAAAATTAGGATCACCATGATGTTTGAATTCGTGGTATCTGCAAGTATATTTTCCATTTTAGTTATGTAATCATTTTTATTTAATAAAACTACGCCTTTGCCCTTGTCCGGCTTACAGATTAACCAAGACTTCACGTTTTCTTAAGGCTAAAAGTATATTTAAATCATCTTTTCTGAAAAAAGGGGTCCATGAGATTTTTAGCTGTGGACCCCTTTTTTCAGAAAAGATGATTTAAATATACTTTTGGCCTTAAGAAAACGTGAAGTCTTGGTAATCTGTAAGCCGGACAAGGGCAAAGGCGTAGTTTTATTAAATAAAAATGATTACATAACTAAATGGAAAATATACTTGCAGATACCACGAAATTCAAACATCATGGTGATCCTAATTTTTTAGATATCTATAAGAGGGAAGTGGTTAACAGATTTCTGAGAAAATTAAAGACAAATAACGTTATAGATGAAAATACTTATCAGAAACTGTTTGTTACTGGGCTCTGCTTTCAGTATCTTATATGGCCTTCCTAAGGTTCATAAATCCAATTTACTAATTAGACCGATTATGGCTGCCTATAATAGTCCATCCTTCTCAATTTCAAAATTTGTCGTGACCTTATTGAGTGAGCATGTTTCCAGTCAGTATATTTTTAAAAAACGGGTTTGAGTTCAAAATCAAATTATCAACCAAGATGGTGAATTTATATATGGCTAGTTTTTGATGTGGAATCTTTATTCACAAATGTCCACTTAACGAAACTATTGACATTATCATTGACAAAGTGTTTCCGACGAAGAATATATTTTCATGGTTTGTAAATTGCTTTTTAAAACACTTTTAGAACTCGCAGTACAAGACTCTATGTTTATTTTTAACCAAAAACTATACTCTCAAGTGGATGGTGTGGCTATGGGTTTTCCCCTTTGGGCCCACCCATATTTGCTAACTTTTTTATGTCTCATCTGGAACAGAAATTCTTAGAATCTTGTTCTTCAGCTTTTAAAACCTATTTTTGTTTTATAGAAGGTACGTTGACGATACCTTCGCCCTTTTTAAGCATCAATGGCAGGCAGCAGAATTCCTACACTATATTTATTTAACAACACTAATATCAAGTTTACTATAGAAGAGGAAAAGGAAAATTGTCTACCATTCTTAGACATTTGCGTTAACAGAATTGACCATCAATTTAATACAGCTGTCTATGGGGAAAAAAATGTATACTGGTCTAGCCAATAATTTTTACAGCTCCTGCCAAAGAAGTTTTAAACTTAACACTATCTCCACTTTAGTTCATAGAGCCCTGAAGTACTCTTCGAGTTGGGACATTTTTCATAGGGAAATAGAATTTTTACTATCTTTTTTCCAACAAAATTCATATCCCAAAGACTTAGTTCAGAAAATAATTTAAAAAATTTTAAACTAATGATCTGAAACCAGTACCACCGATTGTTGACGTTCCAAAGAAACTCATGTATGCCTCGATTCCTTATATTTCCAACCTGAAACTGTCAAAGAAACTTACTCAAATCATTGAAGGTGAAATTCCATGCTTAAAATTAAAATTAATATCAAATAACCCGAGTAAAATTGGCTCCCTGTTCTGCTTTAAAGATCGTCTGCAGCCTTTTATGAGGTCTAATGTTGTGTTTAAATTTACGTGCCCAGGATGTCCTGGTATTTTACGTTGGATCTACCAAGAAGGCTGTTGCAAATGTGATATTGTAGCCACATGGGTATAGTTTTAGAACTGGCCAGAGATTAAGTAAGACCAGAGCATTCAAATATCAAAAATCATGCATCAAATGTAAGATCGAAGTCAAGAAACAGCACTTCTCCATTTTAGGTTACAATAAGGATCTGAGTATTTAACAACACTCGAGTCATTATTTATCGAAAGGACTTGTTCTCTCATTGAATAGCGGTAGTTCATCGTCTCCGCTATACCTGGCATAGTCTTCTGACCTCAATCTCATTTCTAGTCATTCTCTCTCCTCCTTTCTTAGCGAATGGTTAGTGTTTTAGTAGTCGTGTTTTAATGTTCTTATTTCACTTTTAACTTTGAATTATGCTAATTTTAAATTAATATTTTTAATTTAAAATTTGATTGTAATTTTTTCTTTGTATTTTTGCTTTCATTAATTTAAAATGTACTTTTATTTTAACAGACTGATGATGCACAAAGTTCCTTGTGCGAAACGTTTCTTAACGATAAACCCTTTTTTAATTCGTCATGTGTCTTCGGCTTTCCTGAGGTTATGAATGTATATGGAAAGTTCCTGCATATCCTATATATATATATATATATATATATATATATATTATATATATATATATATATATATGTATGTATGTATGTATGTATGTATGTATGTATGTATGTATGTATGTATATATATGATATATATATATATATATATATATATATATACATATGTGTGTGTGTGTGTGTGTCACTGCATAAATTGTATCTGCGTCTGATTCCGGAAGCTTC
>NC_087215.1:11207015-11209515 GCF_015104395.2 Macrobrachium nipponense | reverse complement strand
AGAAGATTGCGTATATTATATACAAACAAAGCAGAGGCAGTCTTCCAGTTTGCTGGATTTCAACGCCCAACTAAAATAGTTAGACAACATCCAACAAAAAACTTGTCTTGTTTACCAAAGTGGAGTCAAATCAATAGTTTCGTAAAAACTCCGTAAATAAGGCTTTCGTAAACAGAACGCCTGTAGTTGGAAGTCTCTCTCTCTCTCTCTCTCTCTCTCTCTCTCTCGTTCCTGATTCCCGGACGTCTCATTTACGCGACTCAATTTCGCTCCTGTCTGGGAAGAAAGCAGAGGTCTGCTGTCTGCAGCTGAGCGGTCGCTATAAATACGTTTCCCTTATAATGGACACAAGCGTCGCCAGAGGCATTAAGGAACAAAGACCCATTGAAGGGTTTGTCGCAAGACTTCTTCAGTCTCTCTCTCTCTCTCTCATGTTACAATCTTACATTACCAAGGAGGCGTAGTTTGAAGAATGTCTAATTAGAAAAACTACAAAGGATATCATTTTCAAGCTTTCCTAGATTAACAAATGTTACAAACCATGTGTTATCACACAAACACGTACACACACAAACACACACACACACACACACACACACTATATATATATATATATATATATATATATAGATATATATATATATATATATGATATATATATGATATATACACAAGAGGTCAATCAACACAAACATAAACAAGCACATTTATTCAAGAGGAAAACATTGACCTTATCCTGACCTACTAATAAAAAGGAAGTGACATCATCAAACAGGGAGAAGAATAAATCCCATAAAAGACTCCAAAAAACGAGACTAAAAGAAAAACTCCGACGCCATTGTGGGAGTCGGGAAATCTGTTTGCATAAAATCAACAGGATAAGTGTGAGAGAAAGTTTAGGCTTAATCAAAGAATCTGAATACTGAAACCCTACTATTTGTGGGGTTGGGGGAGGTTGGAATCTCGATAAAAACAATAGAAATAAAAATACCTCTCTCTCTCTCTCTAACATCTCAAATAAACATCAAAATCTCTCTCTCTCTCTCTCTCTCTCTCTCTCTCTCTCTCTCTCTCTCTCTCTCATAAACATCAAAATCTCTCTCCTTTTCTCTCACATAAACATCAAAATTCTCTCTCTCTCATAAACATCAAAATCTCTCTCCTTTTCTCTCACATAAACATCAAAATTCTCTCTCTCTCTCTCTCTCCTAAAACATCAAAATCTCTCTCTCTCTCTCTCTCTCTCTCTCTCTCTCTCTCTCTCTCTCTCTCTCTCATAAACATCAAAATCTCTCTCCTTTTCTCTCACATAAACATCAAAATTCTCTCTCTCTCTCTTTCTCTCATAAACATCAAAGTCACTCTCTTTCTCTCTCACATAAACATCAAAATTCTCTGTCTGTCTCTCTCTTTCTCTCTCTCTCCCTCTCTCTCTCATAAACATCAAAATCTCTCTCTTTCTCTCTCACATAAACATCAAAATTCTCTCTCTCTCTCTCTCTCTCTCTCTCTCTCATAATCATCAAAGTCACTCTCTTTCTCTCTCACATAAACATCAAAATTCTCTGTCTGTCTCTCTCTTTCTCTCTCTCTACCTCTCTCTCTCATAAACATCAAAATCAAATCTCTCTCTCTCAAATAAACATCAAAATTCAAAATTCTCTCCTCTCTCTCTCTCTCTCTCTCTCTCTCTCTCTCTCAACTTTGGTAGGCTTTACATTTGTATATATTTATATAATTACAAGATGTTACTTGGTTTTTTACGTGTATAATTTTTACCTGACAATTGTGCATGAGTTGCATGCTGTAAAGTTTACTTAATCCCTGTTGGGTATAAAATGACAACAATTATAAAGTGAAAGAGGCGATATTACTCATAATAATGATAATTATGGCTATGAATATTAATTTTAATCATCATTATTATGGTTATAATTACTTGTTTCACTTTATAAATGTCTATCACTTTATACCAAACAGCGATTAAGCAAATTTTACAGCACTTAAATCTAGAATTATGGGTTCTTTCATAAAAGTATCACCAACATTGTTAGAGTTCGAGTTTGGTTGAATTTAACATAAAAACTTCCTATACAGACAATCAAATAAAATATGCATGGCTATTGATTTCAGTGCTCCCCCTGCGTTATGGCAATTTGTCTACCAGGATTTTTTCATTATTTTTGCAGCGCTCAGCTACTGAAAAAGTGCGAGCGCTGACATTCCTCTACGAAATCTAATCTAGACTCGCACAAATACACACACACACACACACATATATGTGCGTGAGTTTTTATTGTTTCCTTCTTGGAATAGTTTCTGGAATAGTTTGCCTTTCCAGAGCTGGGTAGACAATAATAATGAATAAGACTACAGTAAATTCACATCACCGTTCATTTGATGTCTAGGCCAGTCCCTTACGATGCTCCTGATTGGCTGTTGATAAGCCAATCACAGGGCTGGAAACTATCCTCAGTCTCTCCCGAGAGTTCACATGGGT
>NC_087215.1:11196338-11204015 GCF_015104395.2 Macrobrachium nipponense | reverse complement strand
CTGACAGCAACACTATATTTCTGTGCGCGCGCGCGTGTGTGTGAGTGCGTGTGTGCATTTGTATGTGCGGTTTTGGTCGTCTGGGTGCTGGGCCGTTTCTGCATTAATGAAAGGAATTCGTTTTTCTTGCTGTCTCGTTTTTAATGTCGACTCTTCATTGAGTTACGGTATATACATAATAAAAATGTATTTTTTTTAAACGAGTTATCACCAATACGGAAACCTTTACGGGACATAGATATTATTATCTTCGTCAGTGATTACAGTTCCTCCCATAAAATGGAATTCCATTAACGTAATGTTTCCTGATTGGCTTCAAAAGCTATTCGTTGATTAAATGACTAATCCGAAGCTTTTTATGTGATACAAGCGCTTTAAAATTTGAAATGAATATGAAAGCATCACGCATGTCTATATACTTTGACAGATTTAAGATAACAGGGTAGTCTATTATTTAAGTAAAACCTACGAGCACTGTTAAATTTTCGGTTTCAATTGTTTTCCTACACATAATCCCCATTTCAATCTGTAATTTCAAGTCATTAATAGTGAAAAGAGAACTGTCAATTCTTTATGATCAATTTCACAAGATCTGAACACTCATTTTGACAAAGTTACTCATTCTTTTCCAGATTCTAGACTTGGTGCATTCAGGAGGAATTAGAAACTTTTTATGTCCTGTGAGAAACGTTTCGCTCATTACAAAATTTTTCATGATTTCTTTAATTGAGAGAGAGTGTTCTACACAGAGAGAGTTCTACACAGATATCTCTTTTGGCAATTAGACTCTACACTTGTATACGGTGACCGACTCTTCTCTAGCTCATGGACTGACTGACATTTACGGCCTGTAAATTGAACAGTAACAAAAAAAAAAAAAAAAAAAAAAAAAAAGGTCTGCAATTCCAAAGAGTGGATTTTCACGATGGCTGCAGTCACACATATAACACCTCATTATCCAGGTCCATCCATCCACGTTGAATCTGATGTGATTCAAGTTTGATAATGATCTGATTACAGTTGATTCATGACGGATTTTGTGTTTTTGTTTATTTATTTATTTATTTATTTATCTATTTATTTTTACTTTTCTCGTTCATCGATTCCTCGATTTCAGTTTTCAGTCGCTGGAATTCAAGAGGATGACCATAGGGAAGATGAGAGAGAGAGAGAGAGAGAGAGAGAGAGAGAGAGAGAGAGAGAGAGAGAGAGAGAGAGGCCTACTGGAAAAGGAGATGAGATTAACTGCATCTGGAGACTGGAAGGAAAGAGAGTGGTTATCGCGCCATCGTGAAATTAAATAAATCCTATTAACAGAACTTTGCTCAACATATTTCTCTCTCTCTCTCTCTCTCTCTCTCTCTCTCTCTCTCTCTCTCTCTCTCTCTCTCTCTATCGCTCTCTTTTCTTTTTTTGTCAAGTCTCGACCGGGGTTCGAAAGAAAATCACAGAAAGCAAAGTTACCCACAATCATTTCCAAACAAATCCAAAAAAGGAAGATAGATTTTGCCGAGCTTCCCAAATAAACTCCTGTCAATCTCTGATGTAATAATCTAAAAGACATTCACCCACGCACAAAAGACAACCAAAGATCTGCTAAATATTTAAAATGATCTTCATTTTCACTTTCCAACTGAAGATCCTGAAAATAAAGGCAACCCTTCTCAAACTGAATCCTTCTAAAGACATAGAATAGAAAATTAGATTACAGCGTAAAATGGGAACGATATTCAACTCTCTCTCTCTCTCTCTCTCTCTCTCTCTCTCTCTCTCTCTCTCTCTCTCTCTCTCTCTGTCAGTGATTTATTCCTTAATAAAAAAAATCAATAATCTTGTTTTCTTGTTTTCGTGTTGTCTGCTTATCAGATTACAAGAAATACAGTGGGACATATTTTACCGTTAATTGAACGTTAGGTTAATAGCTTTCGTAATGTGTAATTTAACTCCTTTTTATACTAATTACGATTCATCTGCTCAGTGGGGGATCGTAATTAATCTAATCCCTCCCTGGTATATTGCGTGGGGTCCTTATAAAGTGAAAGGCTGGAAGTGGATGAAATCTTATAGAACACACTCGCTCATATTTCACTTTATTTCTGAAAATGTGGAATTTTATGTTAGTTGTACAACACTCGCATCTAATGTGTTTATTGTCTTATTTACACCATTTCGTTCGATTTCACTAAATGATATCGGTTAACCTATACGAAAACATAGCAATTCCGATGTAGAGCGATTTTAAAATTAAAGGACATTTGTAGCTTAATGCATAAATAAATATATACACATATATTTACTTAATTATACATATTATATATATATATATATATATATATATATAGATATAGATATAGATATAGATATAGATATAGATATAGATATAGATATAGATATAGAAAAGATCTAATAGATTATAGATAGATAGAGATAGAGATAGAGATAGAGATATAGAGATAGAGATGAGATAGAGATATATATCTATATATATATATCATACATATTATATATAATATATATGTATTATAATATATGTTATATATATATGTATTATTAACTGAATCACGAAAGTTAGGAACGTGATAAATCCATAGATAAAGATATATGCCACGAAGGAAAAATAAACGAATGAGTAACTGCGAGACCTTTCGACGTTTCGACGTCCTTTACTGAGAAGGATTTCGATCCTGTTTAGATTCAATATGAAAGTGAGATGGTCCCAAAACAGCCTCGTTACAGATCAAAGGGAACCGAAGTCATGGAATCGACAAACTGGCTGAGGAGGAGGAGGAGGAGGAGGAAGGGGAGGAGAGGAGGAGGAGAGGAGGAGGGGGGGAGGGGGAGGAGTAGGGGAAGGGGGAGGAGACGCTTAGGCCCTAATCCTCTGGAAATGGATTCAGTTCCCATGAGAGAGAGAGAGAGAGAGAGAGAGAGAGAGAGAGAGAGAGAGAGAGAGAGAGAGACGTCACGCAAGTGTCAGTGTTAAGTGTTTTAGTTATTTAATAAATGACCATTGGCCAATCTGTTATGAACGTTAACATCTATTCGATATTCTAGTAATTGACCAATTTTTGTTTATGTCAAAACCTACAACTGAATAAGGTATCCAAACCCGAAACCTTTTGTAAGATTAAAGGAAATACTGATGTGTCCAAAGAAACCTGATGCAACCCCCGAAATCTGCGATTTCAGTTAATATTTAAAAATTATTATTGCGTTCCTTCTTTTTATGATGGATTTTAGTTTAATGGATTCTCTGTAACACAGTTTTGTGAATTATTCCCTCCGTACAAGTCATATCCTTCAAGAAATGAAAACGAACATATGTGGTCGTTTCTTGTTTTTGGTTCAAATTTAACTGAATGTCTCCAGTGGAGCTTAGTAGCTAGATCTGGACATTTCTTAATACAGGTAAAACAACAGCATCAACAACGACAATAATAATAATAATAATAATAATAATAATAATAATGGGAAAATAAATCCACAGTAGTATGCTTATTTGATTTTTGTTTTTTACAATATTTTACAAAATAAAATTAAACAGGCAAACTACTGTGGAATAACTTTCCCGTTTTATCGACTCATGTGATTATGAGTTTGTTTTTTAAATATAATAATAATAATAATAATAATAATAATAATAATAATAATAATAATAATAATAATAATAACATAGTCAACATACAAAAGGGCAAAGTAACACGGACTGAAGGGATAAAGCTACCAGATGGGAGCAACATCAAACACATAGATGAAACAGGATACAAGTACCTGGGAATAATGGAAGGAGGGGATATAAAACACCAAGACATGAAGGACACGATCAGGAAAGAATATATGCAGACTCAAGGCGATACTCAAGTCAAAACTCAACGCCAGAAATATAATAAAAGCCATAAACACATGGGCAGTGCCAGTAATCAGATACAGCGCAGGAATAGTGGAATGGACGAAGGCAGAACTCCGCAGCATAGACCAGAAAACTAGGAAACATATGACAATACACAAAGCACTACACCCAAGAGCAAATGCGGACAGACTATACATAACACGAAAGGAAGGAGGGACAGGACTACCAAGTATAGAGGACTGCGTCAACATCGAGAATAGAGCACTGGGGCAATATCTGAAAACCAGCGAAGACGAGTGGCTCAAGAGTGCATGGGAAGAAGGACTGATAAAAGTAGACGAAGACCCAGAAATATACAGAGACAGGAGAATGACAAACAGAACAGAGGACTGCCACAACAAACCAATGCACGGACAATACATGACACAGATTAAAGAACTAGCCAGCGATGACACATGACAATGGCTACAGAGGGGAGAGCTCAAGAAGGAAACTGAAGGAATGATAACAGCGGCACAAGATCAGAACGATAGACGGAAATAACATCTCTCCCATATGTAGGAAATGCAATACGAAAAATGAAACCATAATCCACATAGCAAGCGAATCTCCGGCACTTGCACAGAACCAGTACAAAAAGAGGCATGATTCAGTGGCAAAAGCCCACCACTGGAGCCTGTGCAAGAAACATCAGCTACCTTGCAGTAATAAGTGGTACAAGCACCAACCTGAGGGAGTGATAGAAAACGATCAGACAAAGATCCTCTGGGACTATGGTATCAGAACCGATAGGGTGATACGTACAAATAGACCAGACGTAACGTTGATTGACAAAATCAAGAAGAAAGTATCACTCATTGATGTCGCAATACCATGGGACAACAGATTTGAAGAGAAAGAGAGGGAAAAAATGGATAAGTATCAAGACCTGAAAATACATAGAAATAAGAAGGATATGGGATATGCCAGTGGAAATTGTACCCATAATCATAGGAACACCAGGCACGATCCCAAGATCCCTGAAAAGGAATCTAGAAAAACTAGAGGCTGAAGTAGCTCCAGGACTCATGCAGAAGAGTGTGATCCTAGAAACGGCGCACATAGTAAGAAAAGTGATGGACTCCTAAGGAGGCAGGATGCAACCCTGAACCCCACACTATAAATAAGTAAAAAAGAAAGAAAGAAAAAAAAATATATATACTAATATTACATTTTATTTATAATCAATAATAAATAAATAATAATAACATAATAAATAATAATAAATAATAACTAAATAATAATTAATAGTAATAATAACTAATTATTATTAATGATGATGATGATGATGATGATTGATTAATTATTATTATTATTGTTAATTATTATTACTACTTATTATTATTATTATTATTATTATTTTATTTTATTTATTATTATTATTATTTTATTATTATATTCTTCCTGAATACAAAGTGAGAAAAAAAAATCTGAATCGCCCTATATTACTGCAAACAGCTTACTGTTGAATTAATAATAATAATAATAATAATAATAATAATAATAATAATAATAATAATAGTAATAATAATAATAATAATAATAATAATAATAATAATAATAATAATAATAATAATAATAATAATAATGATGAACCAAACAAACACTTCTTTCAGTTTTCCTCTGAAGACTGAAAAAGAAAAGACAAACAAAAATTACTGTGTATAACGTGTTTACTTATAAATATTTATAAGTAAACACGTTATACACAGTAATTTTGTGGGTTTCTTTTTCAATAATAATAATAATAATAATAATAATAATAATAATAATAATAATAATAATAATAATAATACCAAAACTCATCAGTTTGATTCCACCACAACAACAATGACTGAAGTGACCTTCCTCCACCTGCAATGTTCCCGGAAGTAATTAACCTGACTCACCTTTGGACACATGACGGATCCCTAATTTTGGCCTCTGCGTAATTCAGGCGACCTTCATCAACAGTTTCCCAGGATGATTATGTCTTTAATGAATCAAGAAAGGACACTGTCGTTATACATAAGTTGGTTGAATTTAACATAAAAACTTCCAATACAGACAATCAAATCAAATACATGTGGCTACTGATTGCAGTGCTCCCCCTGCGTTATGCAGTTTGTGTCTTCCAGGATTTCTTCATTATTTGTGCAGCGCTCAGCTACTGATAAAGTGCGAGCGCTGATAATCCTCTACGAAATCTAATCTAGACTCACAAATACACACACGCACACATTTATGTGTGTGTGTGAGTCTGTACTTTCTGGAAGAGAGAATTCTGGGCGCTGTTGCCTTTCCAGAGCTGGGTAGACAATAATGTTGAATAAGATTAGAGTAGATTCACATCAACCGTGCAATTGATGCCTAGGCCAGTCCCTTACGACGCTCCTGATTGCCTGTTGATAAGCCAATCACAGGGCCCAGTCTCTCTCGAGAGTTCACATGGGTAGGATCTATGTTCCACCTCTCCTGAGGTATACATCTTTCAAAAGTATCCCTGAGGGGAGGTGGCACATACATCCTGCCTATGTGAACTCTCCAGAGAGACTGGGAGTTTCCAGCCCTCTGATTGGCTTATCAACAGCCAATCAGGAGCATTGTAAAGGACTGGCCTAGACATCAAATGCACGGTTGGTGTGAATCTACTATAGCAGATGATCGCTATCACCCGCGTTATATTTAGTTTCGCTATCAACACATATTTACAGCTTTGTCGATCATATTAATTTCCTTGGCTGCCTGTTTGTGTGTCCCCCCTTCCCGCACATCACCAACCTCTCCCCCCATCCTCGCATCCTCATCCCTTTTCCATGATTTATGACGAAATAAAATGTGTTGAGATCGAGTGCTATGAACAAAATGTTTATAGAATCGTAAATATATGAGTTTTTTTTATTATAGAAAGTAATGTACAGGTTCTTCTCATCAATATATAACTTGCTTGAACTTCGGAATTCATGGAGCGTCTCATTATTTCTTTGTCCCCAGCTCTGGAAAGGCGACAGCGCTCAGAATCCTCTCTTCCAGAAAGTATTCCAGGATGGAAACACATACATATACTTACACCCACACACATATTACATACACATATATATACAGCATATTATATTATATATATATTATTATATATATATTATATATATTATATATATCTATATATATTATATATATAATTTAATGTCTAGATCCCGTAGAGTCTCAGAGGATTATTATCAGCGCTCGCCCTTTCTCAGTAGCTGAGCGCCGCAAAAATAGGCAACGAAAAGCAGGATCCACTAGAATAAAAACTGACGAGCACTGCAATCAATAGCCACATATATCTTATTTGATTTTCTGTATAGGAAGTTTTTATGTCAAATTCAGCCAAACTCAAACAGTAACCAGTGTTTGTGACACTTCTGTGAAAAAAAAAAACTATAAGTCTACATTTAACTTTCGTCTAGACTTGAAACGTTTGAAAAATGATTTAAAATGCGAAAAAATAAGGAAAAAGTCACAAGTGACGAAAGCAAAAGCTTCACCAGACCTGAATCTCAGGTCGTGTCCCCTGTGCCAGGTAAGCAAAGATGCTTCGATTCCTCTCTGTCTTCCTTTTCCTCCTCTTCTATTTCTTCTTCTTCTTCGTCAGACAAAGGAGGGAAGGAAGGAAGGAGATCTCCATCCTCAATTTTTCTTCACCACCAGTTGTGCCTCTCTCAACGATGTCACCCTCCATATCGAAAATAAATCAAGAATTAAGGCTTCTTCCACGAAAGAGTCAAAAACAATGGTTATTGTTCGAGTTTGACTGAATTTTACATAAC
>NC_087215.1:11163838-11181338 GCF_015104395.2 Macrobrachium nipponense | reverse complement strand
CCTCATAACGAGTTCCTCACAGTCAACAGGGGGACTCCACATACCGGACACATAATGTGGCACTCCAGTCGTGAACGGGAAACCGTTCTCTTTAGTGCCACTTACTTATCATACTCGCCTATAATTCAGACATAAAGCGATATCTAGGCCCAAGCACTGATGACCTACTTGGGAAAGTAGGCCAATACGAGAGGAATACGGCCTCATAGGCCGTGGAAAATGGGTTCTCGTTGTTTACGACATCACAATTTACGTACTGGGACTATTTCCGAGGGTGTGGTCTTGTTTGTTAGCACAAGAATAACAACAACCATGTTATTAATTTCTTGTTTTTTGTCGTTTTTCTTGGTTGTTATTCTTCCTTGTCCTTTTATTTGCTCAAGTGAGATTCTTTCTTTGTTTTCACATTCTTGTTTTTTATTAGAAAATAATTTCACTTATATTGTGGTTTTCATAATGTAGCTTCTATAATTTGGCATGAATAAGGTCCTCGGGAATGTGATCTTTCATAGGGATGAGGTTGCAAGCCACTTCCCTTAATCCTGACTCCATCTGTCACTGACTGACACCCATTCACACTTGGGTCGACTGGTAGGCTGCTGCGCGGATCAAATCAGGGTCACTGCAAATGGGAACCAAGTGCTCTACCATATCGAGGTCTAACGGACATGATACTGACCTCTCCGTAGATGGGGCCTGGGTTTACCTCTCTCTCTCTCTCTCTCTCTCTCTCTCTCTCTCTCAGAAAAATGCGTAGACTTCTCAATAAGAGAAAACCTTGCCTATCAACTCTATCTGCACAAACAAGTAAAAAATGCGTCGAAGTTTCTTCGGCGCAATCGAGTTTTTTGTCTGGTGGTGGCCTCAGCCACGGCCCATAAAACTCTTAACCCCGGTCAAGTGGTGGCCTATGTTGCTGGTACCTATAGCGCTGCCAGAAGTACGATTATGGCTAAATTTAACCTCACATATAATAACAACTACAGAGGCTAGAGGGCTGCAATTTGTTATGTTCGATGTTTGGAGGGGGATAATCAACAACCCAATTTGCAGCCCTCTAGCCTCAGTCGTTTCTACGATTTGAGGACGGACGGACAGACAAAGACGACACAATAATTTTCTGCTATGAAGTTTTTATGTCCTCTTTAGGATACGAAGTTTGTGGTCACTTAGCCGAGGCCTTCGAAGCAGTTCGGTCCTCGGCCCCAAAATTAATTCATTTTTGAGTACGGCATTTAATAATTCCTGCCATTTTGGTCGGCGCTCCCAAAATACTTATGAAACTTCCAACAGTCTGGTTTTCCCTTGCTTTCAACATTTTCACTGAACCTGTGCTTTTAATAAAAAAAAAAGCATTTTCGCAACTCTGCAGTCTTCGCCTTCTGCAGAGATGCTAGTAATTGTATGTGTATATAAATAAATAAGTAAATATATATATATATATATATATATATATATATATATTATATATATATATATATATATATATATATATATATATATATATATATAATATATATATATATATATATATATATATATATATATAATATATATATATATATATATATATATATATATATATATATATATATATATATATATATATATATATTATAATGCAAAGCAACCCGTGTTGTGCTCGAATTCCGCCTCCAACCGAGGAAGAAGTAATCAGCAAACGTTTCATCAAATAAACCTAACAACTCAGTTATCTCTGGGAGAGAGAGAGAGAGAGAGAGAGAGAGAGAGAGAGAGAGAGAGAATCATTAACAGTTGAAGGAGTATCACCAATTGCCCTCCAAACTTTGTCATCGTAATTGGCAAGTAGTGACCTCTTCCTGTCTCCTGTCCTCACTTATCATGAGAAAGGAAGTTCGGAGGCTGAAGGGGAATCGGGAGACAAGACTAAGGAACGAGAGAAGGGAGGAATTAAAATATAAATATATAAATAAATAAAAAAAATGTTAAAAAAATAAAGAAAAATTGCGTACAATGTATGTTCAAGGCCACCGAAAATACATCTACCTTTCGCCGGCCCAAGAAACTTTAACCACGGCCCGGTGGTGGTCTGGCCTATATCGTTGCCAGACGCACGATTATGGCTAACTTTAACCTTACATAAAATAAAAACTACTGAGGATAGAGGGCTGCAGTTTGGTAAGTTTGATGATTGGAGGGTGGGTGATCAACTTCCCAATTTGCAGCCCTCTAGTCTCAGTAGTTTTTAAGATCTGAGGGCGGACAGAAAAAAGTGCAGACAGAAATTACAGAAATAAATTGCGGACAGAAAAAAGGAAGGACAGAAAAAAGTGCGGACGGACAGACAAAGCCGCCACAATAGTTTTGTTTTGCAGAAAACTAAGAACTATGAGGTTCTGTAAATGTCAGTAAACTTGATTAAAAATGAAAGTAGTTTTTAGCTACCCAATTTCGTAACCTCTCCTACAAACAGAACATGAATTTGCAAACAAGAGAACAGCGTCGATGCTAAAGTTCTTACACTATTTCCTGAACCTTATTCATAATTCCACTCAGAGAGAAATGACCCATGAATGAATATTCATGATCACTCATAATCCTATATAATCCTCGGCATTTGGGAAGTGGTCCTTCCGGAGAGATAGACCAAAATAATCCTTTTTAATTGAGAATCGCTGTTCTTATTGAATTCAAATCGGCATTTCAGTTTAATGCTTTCTCGTATTATACTTTTGCTGATCGCCTACAGACGGTTCTTAAGAATGCATTTATGAGCATTTCATTCGTAAGCCCAAGATCTTCATTCTTAACAGCTTGACTCAATTATTTCTAACAAGAACTTTCGTCGAATTTTTGGTTTTACTGAATAGTGTTTCTTTAGCTCTGCTAAATCAGTTTGTATAAAATTCTCTTTGTATTTGTAAGTTGATTTAAGTAAGCTATTTACTTTACACTGTGCATAATAAATAAGACAAAAATGATCTCCATTCAAATTCTTCCCTAGGAAATTTTAAAACATCTGGATAATACGTGTGTGTGTGTGTGTGTGTGTGTGTGTGTGTGTGTGTGTGTGTGTGTGTGTGTGTGAGAGAGAGAGAGAGAGAGAGAGAGAGAGAGAGAGAGAGAGAGAGAGAGAGGCCTGGATTTCAAAACATGTCCAAAATAAACCAGTCTGAATTCAGTCTCCAAGAAAAAAGATCACATTGAGGAACCATTTCCACGATCTATATAAATCTCCCAGAAATACACTCTAGTACTACTGACGCCGCCACAAATGCTGCCATTGCAATGCAATGACATTCATCGCCTCTTCTACGGTCCTCTTTCGGTGACTGATTGACGAAGGAATCAGCTCAGGAAGGAGGAGGAGGAGAAGGAGGAACTGACCACAACAAAAGAGGTCGGGAGGGAATCCAGCCATAAAATCACCCCTGAAAGAAAAGAGTATATTTACTTCATTTTCACGGGGGGGGGGGGGGGGGGTGAACAAGACACAATTCTGTCTCCCCCAACTAAAAAATCCCCTCCCATTCCTCTCTCCATCCATTCCCCCTTCCTCCAAACCTGATCATAAGTCCACGCTCCATCTTTCTTCTGGAATCAAATGTTGACGTAAAACACGGTGTATGACTATTTATTTCCTCCCTCCCCACCCCCACCCCCACACACAAAAACAAACACCCACTTCCCCACCCACACCATCTCATTCGATGTTCTTTTCTAGAAGCAGGCCTCCACCCACACACCCACCCACTTCCTGCTCCCACCAGACAACCAAAAATCCCTTCCTCGACCACCATTCGTTTCGTTTGGCTTCACATTGACTTCCCATCTCGCACTTTCATTCCAGGCCTTGATGTTTGAGAGAGAGAGAGAAGAGAGAGAGAGAGAAGAGAGGAGAAGAGAGAGTGTGGGGGGGGGGGGAGAGCCAGGGGGGGGGGGACCTTCCACTTTTGGTTCCTTCTTTGGGAGCGGAACGAGATTAAGGAAATGCAAAAAAAAAAAATCGTCTAATTTCTTCGACTTTTTCTTTTTTTGCAGTAGCCCCTTGCAAGTAATCCATCATATCTGGGAGCAGAGAACTGAAGAATAAGCAAGTGATCAATCGAGCAGAAATCAATGACATTTTTGGCTCACATTTTTTATTTAGCAGATCGAGATATTCCAAGAGTTGTGTCATAAATATCACTAATTCTGAATGAGATTAATATCTTTCTTATTTAAGTTAGCAAGGGTATATCTGCATGGCGTTTAGGTGCAACTAAGCACGTAGCCCACTTAAAAATACCCTATAGGCATATTCATAGGACTATAATCAAGGTGCCCTGCATTGTAGATGTATTTACGAAAAATAAATACATTTAAACCGACATACATGCATCCATAATTATATATATATATATATATATATATATATATATATATATATATATATATGTATATATATATGTGTGTGTGTGTGTGTGTGTGTGTTTACACAAGAAAAAATCGATAAGGGTAGAGCGTCCTACTGGCAAAGGAAAAACAGTCAAAAAAGATGAAGGGAAAAACCTTTGGGTCGTTCAAACACGGAGGCCTGAAAGAGGATACACACACACACACACACCAACAAGCGTACAAGAGTTAACGACGTGTGAAATGGCAGAGGTGTTGGTTGAGTGGGGGAAAGGTTTAAAACTAGACCCAAGTGTCGTCCACTGGCTGATGGATAGGCCAAATACTCTGTGTGTGTGTGTGTGTGTGTGTGTGTGTGTGTGTGTGTGTGTGTGTGTGTGACAATCTGACTGAACCTCTTGAATACCAAGTGTATCGGGCAAAAGGAACTTTAATTATTTATTGCCAATAGGAATATCGATTAAAATATATAATTTGGAAACGAGTAGGAATTATTATTATAACTATTATTTTCATTATTATTACCCATAGGGATCTTGCGCACAAAACTCTGTTTTACGTCACCTGTAAATGTAAATTTTTGTTAAAGAAAAATAAATAAACATGACTCCACATTATTCACTAGGGAGGACTTACAGATTACCAACCTTCATCAGCCCAAATTATTTCTACTTAATATCAGATCTAGGCAGTCGACGAATATAATATAATAATAAAAACAATCTAACAACTATTGTAATAAACCTGCTGTAAGGCATATAAAAATTTGGTGAATCTTTATGATTTTCATTTCGATATTAAACATGTTTTTTTTAATAACCAGCCTTTATTGTACACCCATGGCACTGAATTTAATATGGAATTTAATACAATTATGCTTCTCCTGCCTAAAATATGCAGTAAATTTCCTAAAAATGGAAAAACATATTACGATTCTTCGTGATCCATTAAACACGCTATTACCACCGAGAATTAATATATGCAGGAGCATAGTAAATAATTTTTACATTTAATGATTATATAAAGGTAATATGCTAACCTGTTTCTCTCTCTCTCTCTCTCTCTCTCTCTCTCTCTCTCTCTCTCTCTCTGGGAGCAGAATTTTTCTACATAAAATAGTAAAGCTTACTTTTCTCTGCCCTGACTTCTTTTTTCAATATGTTTTTTTATCTGTTACCACAGGTCTTTATATTTTTCCCTCCTTGTTTTCCTACAGACGTTATCTTTCCCTCCTCTTTTTCCCGTTCAGTATCAATTCTCTCTAAAATATTTATCTCTCTCCAAAGCAACACCAAAACAACGAAGCGATCTTTTTATAGGGGGGAATATTTGACATCCTTAATGTCTAAATCATTTCCATCAACTTTTAAGAAAAATGGTAAGTCGTTTTCCTTTCAGTGATCGATGTTATTATAATTTCACTGGTTATTCCGTTATATAGACGTATACATACATACATACATACATATATATATATATTATATATATATATATATAATATATATATATATATATATATATATATATATAATTTATATATATAATGTATATATATATATATATAATTATATATATATATATATATATATTATATATATATATATATATATATATAGATTATATATATATATATATATATATATATATATATATATATATCTATATATATATGTGTGTGTGTGTGTGTGTGTGTGTGTGTGTGTGTGTGTGTGTGCGCGTGCGTGTATGTATATATTTATTCTCGTATATACATATATATAATCACAAAGGGACTTAATTATGTAAATTACTGAGATCCCAAGACATCATGAAAAATAGCTATTAACTGCACCTGGATGCATTCCTTTTAAAAGCACCAAATATCCAGTGAACTTTGAGAGCTGACATGACAATCAGTTTACAAAACTCAAAACCTATTCCCATCCGCTTTGAAAATGATGTTCAGACCTTAACATTTATTTTAAAGTAGTGATGAAAGAAAACGGCAAATTATATGACAGAATTTGATAACAAAAATCTTTATTACAATTAAGTTCCTTTAGGTCGAACATTTCCTGAAGACCAGATAGCGTTAACAACTTTGTCCCCTGGAGCCCTAATTGTTATTCATTCTAAGCTTCCTTCGGCAAACACCTCCGCTCATCCAAACTTTGTCATTTGCAGGTCAGGGAAAAAGGATACAAGCAAACGTTGACAAACCACAAAACAATAGTTGGGACAGTTTCTTTCTTTTTTCTAACAGAATATTTCTAACCAGTGGACTGAATAAAGGTCAACGACCCCTGTCACTCTGCTATCGACAGGTTACGAGAAAGAGCATCGTCCACAGATAGATACAGCTTTGGCGAAGTAGACAGCCATTTATTTATTATAATATGAATCCAGGAAGATTTAGCACTATCGGACGAATTGGCTAATTCAATATATTTTTTAGAATTACGCTCATGCAAAATAATAATAATAATAATAATAATAATAATAATAATAATAATAACAACCATAAACCACATAGCAAGCGAATGCCCGGCACTTGCACAGAACCAGTACAAAAAGAGGCATGATTCAGTGGCAAAAGCCCTCCACTGGAGCCTGTGCAAGAAACATCAGCTACCTTGCAGTAATAAATGGTACGAGCACCAACCTGAGGGAGTGACAGAAAACGATCAGGCAAAGATCCTCTGGGACTATGGTATCAGAACGGATAGGGTGATACGTGCAAATAGACCAGACGTGACGTTGATTGACAAAGTCAAGAAGAAAGTATCACTCATTGATGTCGCAATACCATGGGACACCAGAGTTGAAGAGAAAGAGAGGGAAAAAATGGATAAGTATCAAGATCTGAAAACAGAAATAAGAAGGATATGGGACATGCCAGTGGAAATAGTACCCATAATCATAAGAGCACTAGGCACGATCCCAAGATCCTTGAAAAGGAATCTAGAAAAACTAGAGGCTGAAGTAGCTCCAGTACTCATGCAGAAGAGTGTGATCCTAGAAACGGCGCACATAGTAAGAAAAGTGATGGACTCCTAAGGAGGCAGGATGCAACCCGGAACCCCACACTATAAATACCACCCAGTCGAATTGGAGGACTGTGATAGAGGAAAAAAAAATAATAATAAGAAGAAGAAGAAGAAGAAGAATGAACAAAATGTTCACATAATTGGTTCCCATGTAGTTCAGAAAAATAATTCATCAAAAATCATCATCACCATCATATAATGAAACAAAATTTCACCTAGATATTTTAAGTGATTACCTCAGGTATCATATAAGCCCTTCATAAGAAATTACCCAGGTGTTTGTTGGAAATGTCAATAAATTCATGAGAATAAACATAAACACACAAAAGTGCAATATATTTGGAACACAAAAGTTTCGACATGATTCATATTAAACACACATACGCATGCAGAATTTTTCACATATGAAATAAAAATAACATCAAATTAGGGCAAAATCCTTTTGAATGAAACTGTAACTAAATAGTAATATAAACAAAGCCTTTCCAAATAAGGGAGAGGCGATGCAAAGCGATAAATGACCCAAGTCAAAGACGCCGGAGGAATGTGGCAGAATGCAATTCGTGTAATTGGCTGAAGTTCTTCTTAATCCTGCACCATTTGTCGCTCCGGGGAAAGAGGGAATTTATTTACTTGAGCCCGCTACGGTAAAAAGAAATTAAAAGCCAAGCAGTAAAGATATATATATATATATATAGATATATATATATATATATATATATATATATATATATATATATATATATATATATATATATATATATATATATTATATATATATATATATATATATATATCTATATATATATATATATATATATATATATATATGTATGTATGTATGTATGTATGTATGTATGTATGTATGTATATATAGTATATATATATATATATATAATATATATATATATATATATATATATATATATATATATATATATATATATATATATATATTATATATATATATATATATATATATATATATATATATATATATATTGTGTGTGTGATGCTCTTTCTCTGCGACCTCTTAACCCCTCAAGTTAGGAAAATGAAAGTAATAATAATAACAACAACAACAATAATAATAATAATAATAATAATAGTAATAATAAATGAAAATGTGATTTTGCCAATTTCATCTATATCTGGCAGTGTATCAGAGATGTACATAAATAATTGTTAAAATGACGTCATCACATTGAAGAACGCTGACTTTCGACCCTCGTTGAAACGCGTCCGAATTCGATAGATACGTCGACTGGACCCGAATCACGACAATGACTGGAAGGTGCGAAAAAAACAAAGATTTCGATTGCAACTCTACGGGAACCCATAGCCGCATTTCACACCTACACGCAGTAGCGCACACCCTGGTCAATTAAGTGCAGGAAGTTATCGCGATACAGATCCAAAACAAGAATACAGAAAAGAATTTTGGAAAAAAGAGAGGGAAAAGGGAGTACAAAATAAAGATGGGAAACAAATGCTTCGCAGATACAGGACCAAACGTTTAGCCCAGTGAGGCTTACAGACAAGCCATTAGGGAAACGGTGAACAGTTAACCGGAGTGGAAAATATTATACACATATCTATGTATATATACCGAATATGTATACATACAAACACCCATACACACATTATATATATATATATATATATATATATATATATATATATATATGCGTCTGTGTATGCGCTTGTTTAGGAGCGTATGAGCATGAAAGGAACTAGTATCGAACGTAAAAAGTCACGCTACTTAATATGAAAGTGATCACAACCAATGGATATGAGACATAAGCCCCGAAAAAATCACTATTCCAGATCATTATGCCAATAAAACAAACCTTGAAAAATAAAAAATAAAAAAAACATTTCTTCTGGTATATTAGAACTAAATATAAATTTTTGTTATCACTAATTTCCTTCCCCAATTCCCCACCAAAGAACCCCTCCCTCCCTCCCCCAACCCGCAAACCAAATTAAACCTAACCTCCGAAACTTGTCCAATTTCTTACCATTTAATCTCCTTCGGACGCTATGCGATGATATAATAATAATAATAATAATAATAATAATAATAATAATAATAATAATAATAATAATAATAATAATAATAATAATAAATCTCTGTTCCTAAACTGCATGAGGCTGACTATAACCAGTTGAATGATTCTGTACGATTTTCTTTTGTTTCCCGAACGTGGCAATTATCGTTCTCTTTGCGTCTCTCCTATATCGTAAGCAAACCCCCACCCCACACCCCCTCCCCCATTTTCCATTCTACCAGAAATCCGTCATCCTCGTTTGGGAATGATTCGGACACCATAAAATTTCAGGACTTCGTTTTGCTCCTCTAATACCATTTCGAGTTGTACCGGGCAGGTATATACTATATAGTATCAGTGAAAAGGACTTCTTAAATACAATCTCTCTCTTCCCCGAAACCCTCTCACCTTGGCTGCAGGTTTTCTTCAATGTGAGTGAAACATAAACCTCTGTCAAGCAGTAAGACAGTAATTACTCTTACAGTCTTTCATAATGTTGGCTTCCTCGCACAACAATACCACATTCTACGACAACCTGGCCCATTCTCACAAGACATTTACTCGGCTGTATCACCAATTTGGATAGATATTATACGGCATTTTCTTTTTCATGAGGTTCTGTGTCTTTAACAACGTAATAAATTTTTTTTTAAAACTCAGGACAGTCGAGTTTGCAAAGGGTTATTCTTGTAACTGAGTTTATATGATTTTTAAAATAGTCGTTCAGAACAACTATCGTAGCAATTTTGTAGTAATTAAGATATCTGCTATATTACTTATATCTCAGACTAATAACGATGTCACGAACAAACAAACAAACAAACGTCCGACGTTATCATGACTCAACTGAATTACATATTAAAAAAGGGTTTCGCAGAATTATCATGACAGTAGTGGTAACTTGGGAAGATGTGGGTTTTGACTCAACATACTTTGAAAATCTTAAAAGTGCGTAGTATTATAAAAAAGAAATAAAAACACAAACAAAATATGGTGTATATCATTACCTTTTGCTGGATGACCGGAAGAGTTCTGTGCAGAAAAGTGATAAGTCTTCCCTAATGAGTAAACCAAGATGGCCTGGTACTATTTTAGTTATAACCGGAGAGGTCAATCGCTGAGATATAATTAGAATAGAACATACGACACTGGCAATTTCAGGTTCTTACTACCAAGGTCTACTATCGTCTAATATGTTGGTCAGGTCACAAAACGAAAAGAAGCAAAAATAGAATGAAACTAACAAAAACTTACAAGCACATTTTTAACAATCGTATAAAAGGAGAGGTAATCATTAATCATAATAGCGCTAGTAATTAAATACTGACTGACAAACCACCATTACCAAATTCAGATTTAACTGCAACGTCTTGGTTCCATTAACACAAACAGATTAGTACCATAAGGATCCTGGTCAATTAGTTTTCTTACAATACGTTATCCCACCCTCGTCCTTCTCTCTCTCTCTCTCTCTCTCAAAATGATAACTGGTTGTTGCACGGTTTACTTATCATTCTTTCTTCATGAATGAAACCCCAGTTCAGTAAGTAATTCACATTACGAGGTAAAGATGTTTGCAGTCTTTATGAATTACGATGAAAACAAATTGATTCGTATATGATACTCGGAAGGGTTCAATGAAATGCATTTGTCTGGATCACAGAATTCAAGAAGAAAAGAAAAAGAAGAAGAAGAAGAAGAAGAAGGACAGAGAGAGAGAGAGCGAGAGAGAGAGAGCGAGAGAGAGAGAGCTAGAGAGAGAGAGCTCAATATTCAACTCCTCCTGTCCTTCTGCCCGCAGCGCCAGCATCCCAGCTGTCACCGTCTGGCAAGTTAGTAATTACCTGTAATTAGCCTATTCGATGTAATTTCGAGCCGAGAGGACCAACAGCGAACGCATAAACTAATGAAGCAATGACGGAGGCGTCGTTATGTTTCAATAGCCAGGTTTAGGTACTTAAGAGGTAATCAGAGAAATGAATTTTCATAATCAGTACAGAGAGCCTCTTCGCCTTATTATCCAATGGAGTCCTTCCTTATCCTGAATTGATGCAAGTGAGATTTCTGTACAGCCGCTTCATCGTATTATCCAGGCCACCGAAAATAAATCTATCTTTCGGTGGCATCGGTATAAAGCTGTATGAGCAGCGGCCCATGAAACTTTAACCACCGACCGATAGTACCTTGGCCAATATCGTTGTCAGACACATGATTATGGCTAACTTTAAACTTGAATAAAATCAAAACTACTGAGGCTAGACGGCTGCAATTTGGTATGTTTGATGATAGGAGGGTAGATGATTAACATAATAATTTGCAGTCCTCTAGTCTCAGCAGTTTTAAAGGTCTGAGGGTGAACAGAAAAAAGAGCGGACGGGCAGACAAATCCGTCTTAGTAGTTTTCTTTTACAGAAAACCAAAAATGCGAAAAATGATTGATAATTACGACATAGTTGGTGAACATAAATGCTCAGATTCGTTGAAAGGTAAAACATTAGTTAAGTCAAATTCAAACATACGTTTGATACTGATGATCTATTTGCTTTGAAATCAAGACCTCGGTTACAAATTAAATAATGGGAATTGTTTTAGTATGTTGTTGGATATCAATTGAAATCCTAATCTTCGTATTAAATCGCTTACTGTTAAGAGTTGACTGGGTGGATTCGATCTCCGTTGAGGAGAAGTCTCGTAGTTTGTTCAACTTTTTCAACTGAAGTCCATCAACTGAATGTTGAAAATATATCTGCTCAATGTACACACACATACAAACACACGTGTATGTATGTATATATATATATATATATATATATATATATATATATATATATATATATATATATATATATATATGCAAATATGCATATGTCTATATGTGTGTAATGCGAGTGTACATAGTGTGTATATGTATGATATATATATATATATATATATATATATATATATATATATATATATATATAATATACAATAACTGGCAATGAAACAAGAGAGCAAAAAATACAGTCGGTGAGAGGATACAGTTTTTTTTTTTTGTACCACTCGGAAGTAGGTGCCAAACTGACAGTTACTGCTGTCAGGTTCAAGTACACTGTCATATAAAGCTCCCTGGTACACAAATTGTCAATAAAACTGTAAAAATCACGATAAACCATAATTCGTTCCATAGTATATGCCATTCACATCCACGTGAAATGAAAATTGCCATCGCTACATTTGCACAGACAAACTAACTTTTTCTTTAAATTTTCGTTTTTTTTTTTTTTTTTTTTTTTTGACGTGGAAATAACAAAACAAAGTCATCGCGAATAACAGAACTTAATTTTGCAACACAAGTAACAAAATGCGAGGAAGATTTGTTTTTTTTTTTTTCTGAACCCAACTAGATAAAGAGAGAGAGAGAGAGAGAGGAGGAGTGGGGGGGGGGGGGGGAGAGGCCTACACAGAAACCGATAACCGCATCTCACAGCAGGACGTTCGGCTTACAATACCGGGCAGTCAAGTCGATGAAGCTATTTTCCCGATGAGAGGCAAAGCGAATATATAGTAAAGCCTCTGCAAAATAAAAATATAAAAAAAGTAATGTATCAAAAGATTAATATTTTCTTGACATTCTAACAACAACTTAGTGGAGCAAGGTTCACATGACACCATACAAATGATTTATATATATATATATATATATATATATATATACTATATATATATATAATATACAAATATATGTATATATAATATATAGGTATATACACACATACTAGTCTGATGTGGGCGTTTTGTGTGTCCCTAAATGTTACAGACTAGTTACAGACACCCAGACACATGAAAAGACATTTACAGTATTTCATACTGTAAATGTCTGCCTTTGTTTATAAAACTAATCAAAACAACAAACTAACGTCGTAAATAAAATTATATACATCACAACAAACATCAAGCGGCTCCTCTCATTTCCGAACCCCCCCCCCCCAAAAAAAAAAGAAACACGAAGGACGAAACTGAAGGAGTATTATGAAGTAGTAATCAACTCTAAGACGAAGCAACTTCAAACAGCAACAAAACACTGATGAAGATACTTGGGAAGGAGGTGAGGGTGGTGGCGGGATGTGTGGAAGTGGAGGGTTTATGGGAAGGGGGTCAGTGAGGGGAGGGGGAACAGCCTCTGGGCCAAGTAGGGGGTCCTATCTAGTGACTGGTGTCAGCCCGAGACCCCAGACGCCTTCAGAAAATGGAAGGTGATTAAAGGAAGGAGTTATATCAGACTTGACGACACCGGAGCGAAAGAAGAAGAAGGAATGGGAGAAGAAGAAAAAAAAAAACTTGAGAGCGGATAACGTAAAGTGGATTTTTATGAATGGATTAATTTCATCTGCATAGGCGGAAGCAAGAGTAGTAGAGGGTAATGAAAATGTTACGTGGTTATTGATCTTTATAGGTATAGCTGCTGTTGATAACCAATACAATGGAAGGCTTTGAAACCAAATCACTCTCGAATCATTTTCGTTAGAAATAAATTTGTCGAAAGCTACTAAGTGTGTGTGCGCGATATATATATATATATATATATATATATATATATATATATATAATATATATATATATATATATATATATATATATTTTGTGTGTACGTGTGTGTAAGAAAAAATCCTACGGATGAATATGTAAAAATACCAAACCAGATTCACAGTAAACATTCAACGAACCTCCAAGCAAAATTATATAATGTACGAAAAAATAAATATGAATTGTATTTAGTAATCCCTATAACTGGACCATTTTATCGCGGTAAATATGCCTTTACAATATACCCGATAAATTAACTGGTGAGCGCTTTGTGTAGTTTATGATATTCATTTGCTGAAATGTTGACCGTGACAACAAACCATATATTGACGCTGGTGAATGTCCACAAAAGGCTTCCAATCACGAATGCAAATGACTCTCTTCTTCATCCTTTCTTTTTTCTTTGATGAAAGTTATCTTTCGTGATGCTTTGTACCAATTACGTGTAGTGTAAGTAAGCGAGGAATACAAATAAAGCTATTTAGTAATATTCCTTTATTTACACTTCGGAGATTCACTCTGTTTCTGCTATACATTTCTTTTCGACTGAATTTATATATATATATATATATATATATAATATATATATATATATATATATATCTATATATATATATATATATATATATATATATATATATAATATATATATATATATATATAATATAATAATAATAGTACAATATACATATACATATGTGTGTGTGTGTTTTTGTGTGTGTGTAATGAGTAAAAGGACACAAAGTTGCTAAATGCAGAAAGGAACTGTATCAAAACAAGTTAATACCAAAAAACAACGAAAAATAAAAATAAAAATATAACATGAAAGGAAAACGGATAAATAAGTATAACAATAGAAAATCAAAAGAGAACTTCATTTAACCCCCAAGAACCAAGAAAAAACACACGAGAAGAATGAGAAGAAACGAATTCAAAGGAAAAGACGCCGCCTCTTTCATCCTCAGATCAGCTCCAAAGACAAGAGGACGGAATCCCCGAATCTGAAAGAGGCAGAAAAACCTTTTTCAAAGCGACGCCCAACAACTCTTGTGTCGGGAGACTCTCCTCGAAGACGAAGTTTTCAGGGATTCCGAATCTATTATCAAGGTTGCACGAGGCAAAGTCAACAGCTTTGAACGCGACAGAGAGAGAGAGAGGAGAAGAGAGAGAGAGAGAGAGAGAGAGAGAGAGGAATATAATTTGGGGGAGTAGGATAGTGTAGTTAAAAATGTCTTAATATACAAACTAATATATATATGTATGTATGTATACATTTTTCAAATGATGCGTACATAAATAACTCAAATCAAAATAACAAAAATATATAAAAATTAACCCACAAAAATCAAATGGGGAAAGTAGGTCAAAATACAGCATTGATCTGCAAAGGCTTTTCTCTCCACGTCACAATCATTCACTAGAAAAAGCTTGAAATATTAAACTATTGATTCTTAAAAAATATTATTAACCTTTGACGACCAAAAACCTGAAAACTCTCTTTCATTTATAATGTCTACATAAATTAACTGAATGAATTATTATATATAATTTTCATATCTAACGAGGCGGGATCCGACCTCCAGCTTACTCGAGACGTATGCAAGATTTTTCCCATTGCGCATAAGTTGTAAACATTACATTCCTAATTTTTAACGTAAATTAAAACATGCTAAAATTTATGGTCAAACAGAGCCTTGTTTCACTATATTTTATTAGAAATAATTCTTCTGTACTGTTTAACACGCACGTTATTTATTTTTTTACATAATCATTCTAGTAAATAAATCATAAATATCCTATCCTAAAATTCCTGTATCTTTAACTCGACGCGAAACACCTTTTCAGACCTTTTTAGGCCCCTCCATAGACCATTCCTACACACAAAAAAAAAACAACAACAACACAAACACAAACAAAAACAACAACAACACAAACACCAAAATAGTTTGTAAGGCATACTCCCCGAGTGAGCAAAAACTGAAAATAAGTTATACAACTAAATGAACAAAAATATGACTTAATAAATATACTAATAAATTAGGAAACAAAATACTTTACGTAACACCCTAATTTACCTGACCCAGGGCACACCCTCAATCTTCGGCTCTCTCTCTCTCTAGTAATATTCAAGCATTTACCTTCATTTTGCAACAAATTGGAAGTCTCTAGCACAATATTTCGATTTATGGTGAATTTATGAAAAAAATAACATTTTCTTTACGTCCGCGCGGTAACTCTTCCGAAAAAATCATACGTGCGATTGTGGTAATGTTTGCACCATTTTAAATTAGCCGTTACATAACGTTTTATATATGAAAATGTGCGCAATTTCATGTATAATACAACAATAAATAGTTGAAGGTTGTAGCTATTCTCATTTTCGAAATATTTGCATATAAATCACGATAAATAGAAAAAAAACCACGTTCGGTCAAATTTGACTCTACCGAAATGGTCGAAAAACGCAATTGTAAGATAAAACTCTTACAGTCTAGTAATATTCAGTCATTTATCTTCATCGTGAAACAAATTCGAAGTCTCTAGCACAATATTTAAATTTATGGTGAATTTTAAAAAAAAAACTTTCCTTCCCTCCGCGCGCGGGGATCTCCGCCACAAATCTCCGAAATGCGTAAGTCCCATTCTCGGAATATTTGCTCCGTTTCATATTAGGCATTTCATAGAGTTTTATATATGAAAATGTGCGCAATTTCATGTAGAATAAAACGAATAATATTTGAAAGTTGTAGCTTTTCTTATTTCCGAAATAATTACATATAAAAAAATATATATATAAAAAATTCGACATTCGGTCAACTTTAGCTCGTCAGATATGGTCGAAAACTGCATTTGTAAGCTAATATTCTTACAGTATAGTAATATTCAATCATTTGTCTTCATTCTGAAACATATTGGAAGTCTCTAGGAAATATTTAGATTATGGTGAATTTTTGAAAAAAATATGTGTTTACGTAAGCGCGTTACGAATTCATGCAATATTTTGTGATAATATTTTCTCTGTGTTGCTTTTATCGTTTTACAATGTGTTATATATCAAAATGATCGCAATGTAGTGCACATTACAACGAAAAAAAAGTAACTTGTTACTTTCAACCGTTTTGCGCACAGCGCGATTTGAATACAATTATATATGAAATTTCGTTTTTGCGCTATCATATATCGCATTATTTATATGATAATGATAAGATTTTTTTCATTTTGATGGTTGCATACTAAACTTCTAGCAATGAAAAAAAAAGGAGCCAAAAATTAACTCTTAATCTTGAAAACTAAGCGCGCTGTGATTTTTTGAAAAAAATATTTTTTCCGCTTATGCGCTCACTCTCAAACCCCTCCGGCATACGGGAGTCATTTTTTTATTTAAGGGTTAAAATATATAATTTGGAAACGAGTAGGAATTATTATTATAACTATTATTTTCATTATTATTACCCATAGGGATCTTGCGCACAAAACTCT
>NC_087215.1:11153838-11158838 GCF_015104395.2 Macrobrachium nipponense | reverse complement strand
GAATATGAAAGGACCTATCTATCTATATATCTATCCGCCTATCTATCAATCTACGTCATTAATTTGTTCCAGAACCTGGAGGTAAAACTGAGCAAATGCTGAAGATAAAGTTTATTACATTAGTTTCATAAACAACCGGATCTCACATCAAAAGTGGACTTTCCTGGACAGAGGAAATGCAGATCTGAATGAAATAAAAGAGTGGAAGGAGTTAAAGTATAAGCTTGAGGATTCATAGGCGCGTCTGTTGATGACAGACAGAGAGCAATTAGAAGGGCGAAGAATGTTGAGGGGAAGGACATGACAGGATTTCCAGTGAGAGTCAAAAAGGCGAGAAACGGATTGATGGAGGATAGAACAGTGGAAGTTGAGACTTGAGACAAGGCTGAGGTTAAGTGTTTGTATATCGGATGTTTATCACGACGCAGATGTCTGGGAAGAGACAACTGAGAAGCAGGACGACGCATATCCAGACTTAGAAAAAGTAATGACAGAAGTGATACAGATGAAATGTATAGTATTATAACATGCATATGAGTACAACCGTCTCTTAGTGCCATGAAAAAAAAAGATATGAGGTTATCAGCCTCATCCTTGCACGTCATGCAGTAGTGCAAAAGTCATAATTCTTAGGCCTTTATCTATTGCAGCCCTCCTGGTCTTTTTAATCCTTTTGGTATTGAGGCGTTTCGCCGCTCCCCGGAAATTGATGATTCTAGATTAAGGAAAAACTCCCCAAGCAATTGCATGAATTGCCTTCTGCCGAATTCCTCCGGTGTCTTTCTATTAGGATCGTTCATTGGCTTCGTCACTTTCGATTATTCTTCCATCAAGCTCAATTTAGACTTCATGGTTTGAGCTTCAAGTATGCTGCCTGTATTATGTATGCATTTCGATATATGTATTTTTAATGCACACTTACGTGAACTTGCTCTGTTAATGTATACAACATTCTCACAAATCATATATCAATCTCTAGGTATTGTGAAACCCTCAATAATTTTAAAGTTTCCCCTCTTTACCGCATTTAGTTCCAATGAAGCAATCTTAAAAAAAAGGGGGTTCGTTTATAAATACGATCATGTGAGGTTTATTTAAGCATTTCACTCAAAATCTCAAGTTTCATTCGTCGGCACAAACGCGTGACCTTCCACAGTATGTACCCGAAATTCTTCTCATCTTCTACTGAATCATAATTCTCGTCTTTGATCTCTATTCTTCGAGGGAAATAATTACATTTGGACAGATAAAGAACGATAATAATTATTAGTCCAGTATTGGAGATGATTAGGAACTTCGAGTTTGTCTCCTATGCAAGCAAAACTTTCATTTGAAGTTCTTCATTCATACATAGTATACATAGTAATTATAAAAACAACCAGTACGAAGCTCATTAGTGTGAATTTTTCGCACAAGGCAACTAAAAAAAATTTGCAAATAATCATAATCTTATCTTTTTTTCCTATTTAAATCTGAGCTAATGAATCAATAAATAACTAAATAACAACCTTATGGGCAATTCATCGCCAAGCTCATAAACTACTGGTTAGACGGTTCAAATGAACGAAGGGGTGGAACCTGGAACCGATCTCATTGGGTGGGAGGTGGTTGTGTTAGGGGAGTATATTACGCCTTGAGGCCGGGGCCTGACAGTAACCCAAAATAATTCTGGCAGCGAGTTAGCATGTGGTGTTAGTCGACTGTGGTATGACGCTTCCTGAGATAAAGAGATGAGGCCTGCAACGCCACACCAAAAATGTTTAGCCAAGATTCGAAAGAGAGAGAGAGAGAGAGAGAGAGAGAGAGAGAAGAGAGAGAAGAGAGAGAAGGGGGGGGGATCAAAACCCACTTAAAAATCGGGAACCTTGCCTCAAACTTTCAGTAATTGCAGGGCAGTCATCTTCCCGTCATGAATTCTCCATTAATCGCCCAGAGAGAGAGAGAGAGAGAGAGAGAGAGAGAGAGAGAGAGAGAGAGAGAGATGGACTTTGAGAAATGAATCGGAATATAATCCTCCAAAGGCCATAAATCACGGGTCGAAAGAAGAGAAAAGAAATGGAAAATGCAAAAATAATTTATTGATATATCATCGACGAGAGAGAGAGAGAGAGAGAGAGAGAGAGAGAGAGAGAGAGAGAGAGAGACTTTATAACATCCATTAAATCTAATAGGCCAAAATGCGTCCTCTGCTTACAAGAATATTTAAATAATTAGCAAATTCTATTTTTGACACTTAGTCTTTTATGTTATTCTCTGTTTTAAGCATTGTTTTCTAACTTTTAAATGTACAAAGGCGTTAACAAGAATTGGGGATAATCGAGGTGATGATTCAAAGTGATATTGGGCAAATAAAATAAAATAAAATAAAATAAAAAAAGTAATAAAAAAAAAGTTAAACTAGAAAACACAGGCATATTACGATATGCCAGTATTCAGGAGAGAGAGAGAGAGAAAAAAGAGAAAACATAAAATAAATGTGTTCAGGGAGATGTGTGATGAACAATCTCCCGCGTAAATGCAGGAGAGACGCTGAAGCTGAAGAGGTCTTACGCGAAGCTGGCAGCCGAGGCAAAAAAGGGGCTTTCTTGCGCTGGTGCTCCCACCTTTCCCCCACACAATCCCTCCCCTCTGTAAGTAAACAATCCGCTAAACACAAATGGACAGGAAACCTCTTACATAGACACACCAACACCCAAGCAACCTATCTATCTATATCTAAAGTAATATATATATATATATATATATATATATATATATATATATATATATATATATATATATATATATTTCGCCAACTGTCATTCACTACTTGATAAGGGTAAGAGTCGTCCACCGAAATATATAATCCTTGGCTTTAAACCAGAGATTTTTTATATATATATATATATATATATATATATATATATATATATATATATATATATATATATATCCAAGCATGACATATGAAACAGACGAGGCGAAATGGAAAAATTACTTAAATTAAAAATAAAAGCACAAATTGTTAAAAAAAAGAGAGAAAGAAACCTCAGCTGAGACAGTGACTAACATAAAAATTCTTGTAAAGGACAAGAAAAACTTCGTAAATCCTGACAAAACCCAGTCATTAATAAAGTATATAAAAAATGAAATCGTCTACTCTTGCTTTTAAGGAAATCCCTATTTTCCATGAAAGTCAAATCCAGCGTAAAAGGCGACTGGAGGATTCTGGAAAAATTATATGAGAGAAGAGTAGAACAGTTCTGTGGCTCGACCTTCTTCCGACCTTATTTTCAAAATATTGTCATTGCAATAGAGACACCTATTCTTCTTCTTCTTTAGGAAGTTTCCATGTCGATTTATAAATTACTCGGAAGCGGATTTGATGGCTGAAAGGGAAAATGTTTCTATGTCCAATGTTTTCATCTTTTGATTCAAGGAATTTTCTGTCATCAGAACTTACGCGTTTTGGGTTGTTAGTTTTTATATCCTTCATATTACCTTTTTATATATTTAATATATTTCATATCTACTTTTTATATCTAATGTTTTAGCGCTTTTGTTCATCGTAATAAATTAGCGATTTAAAAACAAAAAATTAAAAAAAGAATGTATTAATTTATGATACTTGGCTTTTCAATGCAATTCAAATAATCAAAAACATATTCATACAGAACGTCTACATACAAATACACATATGTATATGTATGTATGTATATGTGTATGTATATACAAACATACACACATATATATATATATTTATATATATATATATATATATATATATATATATATATATATATATATATATATATATATATATATATATATATATATATATATATATATATATATATATATATATATATATATATATATATATGTATGCATGTATGTATGTATATCAGCCAGACAAACTCTCCCATTTAAAACGAAAACACTTTTTGTCATTGCCAGATCAAAGGGAAATATACCGGTTGCAGATCGCAGCTGTATAATGAAAGCATAAGCCCTATCTATCTATCTATCTCTCTCTCTCTCTCCATCATTCGTCCCCGAGAATGGAACAAAATAAATACAAAGGGAAATTAACTTTCATTCGCCGAGTGACAAAACAAAAGAAAAATGGACGTGATAAAATATATCGACATAAACATTAGTTGGGGGATTTCAGCAATAACACGACGAGAATTTATTTTCAGCGATAAATGGAAAGATAAAGGAATTTACAAATTAATGTTGACCTTTGAAAGTTGCACGAGTTCTTATAACTTGGATTAGTACAGCTTATCAACGGAAAAATGAAAATGGTTTATATAGCGTCCAACACAATATGAACACATAAATATACGTAAATACATAAGTGCATATATAAACTTGACATGCTATTTGACAAATGAACAGATGAATTCATTGCTCAATAAAATAAAAATTAAATCCTTAAATTGCTAAAAGAAGGAGTCACGTGAACTGGCCATCGGAAGGAATTTTTTCACGTACTGAAACAGCTCTCTCTCTCTCTCTCTCTCTCTCTCTCTCTCTCTCTCTCTCTCTCTCTCTCTCTCAACTTCCGCAAATGACAGGACTCACACTTCGCAGCAGAGATCTGCATCGCCATGAAAAAGAGGAATATAAATTTCTGTTGACATTATAGACGCGGGAGTGTTCTCGTTTTTGTATATAAACTAATCCGGCGATTCCTATTCACACACGAGAGCTTTGTTTTTAATGAAACCTTTTGTGAGGATTCTGGGCTACTGAAAGAGATCCTTGGTGTATATGCTCTTTTGGAATAGGAAAATTTGTGATTTACATAAAAAAACAGCAATTAAATGGATCATCAGCAAACAGTAAAGTAAAATATTCGAACGAAAACTATACTGTAGGAAAACAATTACGGAACAACATCAAGGAAAATTGAGAAGTATAAAATGACAAACGAATCATGACGATAAATACTAATCCATTTAGAGCTACGTGTTCAAATTAATACCAGGAATAACATAGAAATACCACAGTAA
>NC_087215.1:11138838-11151338 GCF_015104395.2 Macrobrachium nipponense | reverse complement strand
GGAAAAACCGAAGGTAAAACGCTTGAAGGCGGAAGGGTGATTGATCCTCACTTCAATCCGCAGTCTCCAGCAACAACAATCCTCTTTCACGGAGGATTTAATCCTCCCAGGAAATGGAAGGAGGATTAGATCGCCTTTTGTTTATCTCCAGTCACGCTGACGGACGCTGATCCTTAGACGCCGATCGCTTTCCTTTGGGAGGATCTGAAGGAGGAGTCTCCTTTGCAAAGGATCTTTTGTTTCTCTTTTCTTATCCTTTTTTTTTTTCCAATTTCATTCATCTTCTTTCTACTTCTCTTCTTTTCGGGTGTCGGTTTTAGGATGTTTCTTCCTTTTTTACTTAAAAGTATTCGGTTTACTTTCGCTTCTATTTCAACTCCATACAGTTATAGGAGAATGAGTCACTCATGTTTATGCAAATACGTAGTGACCTGACAAGTAGGCCAGTCATGTTAGAACATGTTTATTTGTTTGCTCTGCTTGACATTTCATTTATCTATTTGTTTTGCTGGACATTTCAAAGTAATAAAGCCATAACACTCGATGAACGATCAATTGTATCATGTGGTAATCTACAAAGAATAACTGACGTCAGCCGTAAAATATACCTTTTAAACTTGACCCCTTCTTTCACCGTAAAAAGATCTGGCTATATTTTATAAGTCAAAATACATACCGAAAACTTTCAATTCACGTTTTTCATATAACATCACTTATCAACTATTTTCTTCCTACGACCACATATTTCACTTGTTTTTGCATATACATAATCGGAGGGTGCATGCCTGCATACAGTACTTTAGTGAAATGAGCAAAGATTTATCTAAATTACTAATGACACTTAATGATAACCACAAAGAGTTTGACGGTGATGCTCCCTAGACTCAACCCAGGCAGTATATCTTATCATGAAAAGCTGTAGTCGTGTATTTATATTATGTGACACTCATAGGTGCTGATACTAAAATTATATACTAAATCAAAGACAACCCAAACATCAAAGGAAACCTTTGCTATGAAATAAAAACATTTTATAAGAGTAACGTGTAATGTTTGCAAAATTCAAGTTCTCGTAATCCGCTTAACTAAAGTTTAAACTTGGGGAAACTAAACTCCTTTCGGCATAAAGACACCATGCTATTCCAAACATTTTTGGAAAAACAGACGTATCCTTTTTTTTAATCAGAACTGCTTACAAATTTTAAAGCAGTTTGTACATTTTGTTTTTAAAAAATAAGGATAAAATTCATATTTATTTTCAGTTTTAAAACTCAAACATACATAAAACATGACAATCGAACACGCAGTGGAATTATGCCTCACTAATAACTAGTCAGTGGGAAATGCATCAAAAACGCTAAATAGAATACATATGCTTTACTCACGCGTGAAACAAAATTAATAAATGTTAGAGAAAGATGCCTTTATGTCTTATGTGAATAATTAAGGTATAGCAATGAACGAACAACCAACGAACTAGCCAATGAATGAATAGAACAAGCAATACATTAACACCTGACAATATAACAGTACAATAGGTTCAGTGATGACACCTTAGACCTACAGCAGAAATCACTATGAAACACTCACCAACAACAGCCAATGAAGGCGATGGCTGTCCACCTATGACTACCATCCTCCTCCCTGCCTCATCCATCGGTCTATCCGTCAACAGTACATCAGTCCTCACCCTTCATAAAAGTCTCGAGTCCTTCCTTAGGAGGCTACGTACTGCTACAAGCGTCTCAGTGGCCTGGTCGGTATGGTATTGGCTTGCTACCTCGGTGGTCGCGAGTTCGATTATCGGGCATTCCATTGAGGTGTGAGAGATGTGCATTTCTGGTGATAGAAGTTCACTCTCGACGTGGTTCGGAAGTCACGAAAAGCCGTTGGTCCCGTTGCTGAATAACCACTGGTTCCATGCAACGTAAAAATACCATACAAACAAACAAACAAACGTACTTCTATAGGTCATCCTGACCTAATGAGTCATGGGGCAGCCCTCCCCCTGAAGGTCTTCCGAGTATTGAATAAGGGCAGCAAGGACTGAAGTGGGAAAATACTTCTGAGGCTTTTATTTTCGGGCAGTTGGGTACAGATCGTTCTGGCAGCTGGAACTGGAAACTATCCAAATAAAAATATAGACCGTATTTCTGTATCACTTCCTTTTATTTAAGTATCATCCGGCTTCTCTGTCCTCACAAAGCAGCAGGAATAAGGTAATGCTGGTTTCAACAACTGTTTATCATGAGAGAATGCGGATATCGCTCTGTGTATACTACTATTGGATCAATACTTTAAAATCAAGGAGGTTCGTTAATAAACCTTGCTAACACTTCTCTCCCCAACTTCAGGTTTATCAACAACACCAGAACTCTCCTGCACTGCTTTTCTGTTTCATTGCTGGGCAATATTTTACTGCTATCTTTTATCTTCTGTTACAGTCATCGAGTTCACCCCAAGTTATCACTTAACAAGATTCACCAACTTGACGAATGACGAGCTGCAGAAACACTGGTTTCATAGAAAGAACTCATAAATGATTTACATGAGCGTTAATTGTGGCATTAACTCATTCGTTTCATTACCCTTACCTAAAGCGACACTTCACACTAACGTACACTGGGCTGGAAGATTCAACAATTAGTAAAACGAACGAAAAATCGCAAAAAATTACGTAATATTTTCAATCCTCCGGCGTGAAAACACTTGTAACAACTACTGCACTGGTAACTAACTTAACTAAGAGCTGTTTGACAGACGTACTGCGCGCTTATTGGTTCCTTCTGGCCGCCACGATGGTTGCTATGCCGATCATTGGTGGTTAACTTTGCCTTATGATATAGTTGCTGTTCGTCGTTCCAAGCATCCCGTATAACGTATACTGATTAACCCACGACAGGTTCTCATTAGTAGATAGTTCTTGGCTCAAGAAATGTTCATATTTGTGCTGAATCTAGAAACATAATCAAGTACCTGGAACTTCTCGCCTCGATTTTGATAAATACTACTTCCTAAATATAGGTTAATAATTACATAACGACAATTAAACAGTTTCCATTTGAAACGCAACTTTATTATTTGAGTTGATTATGGGAGATTTTAAATGAAATTCCCGGCAGGACTGATTTCATCGCCTTGCACTTCTCTGGATGATGACTCTTTACTGCTATTCCAAAGGGCAACAACGTTTTTCCTGCAATGCATTCAGAGCGAGAGGGGAATCAAATGCCATTAGAGCGTGACTTTCATGCCGAGCTGTGATTGTGATCCAATATGACATAATAACTATCACGTTGTTTGAATGCTGAGTGTAATTCTATTTGTAGCTTGCTCTCTCTCTCTCTCTCTCTCTCTCTCTCTCTCTCTCTCTCTCTCTCTCTCTCCACTTAGAACTAGTGAATATTTAGTTTCCTTCTGTCTGTGACTTGACATTTACAGTAACTTACAATGTATCTACTCGAATGGATTTTCATTTCTGTGAATGACTGTCCAAGGACTTTCTTGCGGGACATTTGAGAGATCCTTTTGTATGTCCCTCGAGGAACATCGAGGGGCTTTGGGGTGACTTGTGAAGGATTTCTTTTTGGACTTTTTAGGAACTTTAAATGTGACGTTTAACCTTTGTTAATGCAATGGGTTTAAGATATCATTAAAAACATTTGAACGACACTTTCCTATAAAGTGGCCATTTGGTTATCCATTCTGAAATTAATGCAAAGCTGTTACTTCCGTGAATTCGCCAAAGTACCGCCTAATTGTTTTCCAATCCAAAATTGCACATTAGAGCTCGGATGTCCCGTTGCACCATTGCAATGAACAACAATTGTTGAACGGTTAACTTCGACGCACAAGAAACTTTGACTATTGCTGTTCAAATCTGCAATGAAACATTACAAACATCTTTAAAGTATCTATAAGGATTCATGGTTGATATTACTGAAATTAGAAACATTAGAAGCGGTGACTACTAAACATAGTGACAGTATCAGCAACATTGTTGTATGCAAGTGTCGTTTCTGATGTGCTGATATAATGATAGCAAACTGATTTTATTTAAAAAGAAAACGTTCTTGCAACCAGGGATTGATATATAATTAGTGCGTGTATTTGGAATGCATGAATTCACATTGATATTTACCGAGCGATCACAGTTTTTCCGGAAGGGGTTGGGGAGCTTTGTGAACAGAGGGGAGATTTTTTTTTTTTCTCTCTTTTTACGTTAAAATACTGATTGACATGCGCACCCCTGATACGGATATTTTTTTTTTTAAATGTAAATTTCCGTTTAAATGCTTTTCTTTGTCACTGAAAAATATGAATTTAACTGCATTCTAACAAGATACTTTAACATGGTTGATTAATTTTGCATTTATAAATCAATTACATTTCCCGTCTTTTCCTCTCTCTTTGTTTTTTTTTTTTTTACTTTTCCTTTCCGCGAAATTGTTTGAAGTCATAATTACACTGCATAATAGATATGAAAAACTTCCTCTAACCAAAAAGGTTTAAAATACAGTTTAATTTTGCTTCAATAATTCAAACTGAATTCAAATAACTATCTTTCTTTTTAGTCTGCATTTGAACTGTCATTATCAAATATCTTTACCCCTTTATCAAAGGTATATTCCCCCTCTTCCTCTATGGATACCTCTCTCCCCAACCGCCAACGAGAGCAAGAGAAGAAGAAGAAGAAAAATGGCGTCTCTGGGGAGTAGACAGATAATCATGATGTGCTCCTGACAGGGAATGATGAGGGGAAGGCGGGGGGGGGTCGACCAACTGACTCTCTTCTGGCCCCTGGATAAAGCGCACTACTCACTGGCGCCTCCAAACACGACTCGGAAACGCTATCGGCAGAAATATCGTCGAAGTTCTTTGGCTTCGGATGTCTGAGAGAAGAAGCCTGGAACTGGACTCGAGATCCGTCGGCTCCCTCACGGTTATTTACTCGAGTTAATTTAAGAAGAAGTACGACCAGAAGGGAACCGGCTGTCTCGGGTTTTAAGGACGTGAAGGATTGGATGCTGCTGCTGCTCCCGCGAAGTCTTGGAGCTCTTCGGAATGGAAGGTGGAATCAACGGACTTCTCAGATATCATTAGAAGTTTCGTTTTCATTCTTGTTGTTATGGTTATGTGAATATGGAAACATCTGTATATTCCAGTTTACAACAAAAGCTTTAATTCTAACAGTTATAAATGCATACACCCATCTATATATGCCTATTTATACAAACTCGCACACACAATATAAATATATATGTATATATATAATATATATATATATATATATATATATATAATATATATATATATATATATATATATAGTAGGCATTACTGTGTTTTTTACCGAAGACTATCTTTTTATGTTTTCCGTGCTATAATCCACTTCGAACGAGCATTTTGAAGTAGAAAGTCCAGGCACGAATTTCGAACATCTTTCGTCGTCTAAAACCAAACTCTCGAAGTCATTCAGCCAGCGACGTTTCTTCCGTTATGAGTCTTCAAGCACAACAGAGGACATATTCCACTCGTCTCTCTTACTGACTTAACCCACTGACTTTCCCCAATGCATAAATATACGGTCAGATTTATTTCCTTCTTTATCCAGTTATATTCGTTGAGTTGTTACCTGGTACCTTCGGGTGTGAATTAGATACATTCAAATTCAACATTTAATGTGAATGGTCGTTACTTTTGCAGTCAAGAGATGGCTCTGGTCGCAAATACGTAAGTGTCGGTGAAGTTTCGAAGTTGACTGTATTGTATCGTCTCTTCTTCCGCCTCTTTTCAGTTTATTTATTTACTTATTTATTTTTTGTTTTTTGTCTGGGCAAAAAACGGTATAGCATGCCCGTTCCTTCGGCATTTGTGCAAATAAAACCTACTGATTTTAGCTTTTAATGATGAGGATCCTTTGACCAAAATAATAATAAAATCTTGAACTATAGACAAATCTTGAATAATCTAAATAAAATTTACAATAGCAGTTCTGAAACTCTCGAATTCCAGATAATTAATGTGATGATTCTTGTGATTAAATCCACAGCCAGCTCTCATACATCAAGAAAAGCTAACAAGAGATATAATGATAGTAATGCACAACGTTATATTCCCCGTCAGTATCGGTCTCAAATAACAGCTAATTACAGTTACCGTAATAATGTTATGCGAGGAAGACCATTATAGTAAATTTGTCTTATAAATGCCAAACCAATGTGGCGGTTGTTCAACGCTCAATTTCATACCATACGCAAGATAAACAATTTAACGATCTCAACACGAGTCAGTTCTACAGAGACTGAAATATAAAAGGAATCTCTGCTCATCTCTCTTCATCTAAACACAAATGTAAAACGTAAAATGAAAATTCGCTCATCTCTTTTCAGTTGAAACCAAATGCCTAACATTAATTGCAACTAAAATATTACGTAAAACTCGAATTTATTCTTGGGAAACTAATGTCTTTGTGGTTAATCACGGAAGGACGATTAGCCTGACCTCCCACGAATTCAAAGAAGTGCTCTCTCTCTCTCTCTCTCTCTCTCTCTCTCTCTCTCTCTCTCTCTCTCTCTCTCTCTCTCTCTTTCTCTTCCCAAAGCTTTGATCCAAAGCTAAATTTCTTTATAAATACCAATATAACATCCATATCAAAGAATGCTTCTGCATCGTCGTCATCATAGAATGGCAGACGGAAGTGCATTACGGTGGCGTTAAGAAAACAAACATTTGCAGTTTTAAATAAAAACAAAATTCTTTTTCATTTTCAATACGGCTGCGGGAGAATTTAACTGTCATTGCTCAGACTTATGTAACTTCCTAAATTACATTTTATAGGTGGCTGTAAATTTGCAAGTAGGAAAGTGGAAGAGATATTCATGCGCATGACATAACGCCCACTCCATCATTACGCATGAAAAAAAAGCTAGTTCGAATTTTTTGAAGGAAAAACAATCGCTTGTAAGAGTCAAGACTTTGACAAATACAAATATAAAACGAAATGGATTCCAGCGAGACAACAAAGCATTTCTCCAATATATTTCGGAAATTGGAACTTTCCACATCTCTTTCATTTACGGAGGAAAGGGCTTAAATATATATATATATATATATATATATATATATATATATATATATATATATATATATATATATAATATATATATATAATATATATATATTATATATATATATATATATATATATATATAAATCAGAAGAATCTATTTACACACACGCACACACATATATTATATAGACATATATAATTTCCAAGTATATCTTGTCCTCCCCAGGGTGGCTGTAAGGAATCTGGGAATTCCAAAAGCTTCCAAAGAAAGAACGTTTTTCCAGAGCAAGAAAACTTCTTTTTTCAGAGCTAGGTTTCTTCCTTGAGTCTGAAAATAAAACGTTCCTGAAGAAACCCCAAAGGCCTCCGGAATTCCCCAAAAAATATTACTAGTATCATAATTATTATTATTATTATTATTATTATTATTATTATTATTATTATTATTATTATTATTACTGTATGTAGAAGTGCACGACAGACTAATTGCATTTTCTCAATTAGAAGTGTACGAAGCCTGTCCAGCTATAAATAACTAATGTTAATTAACATAGTTTTGGGATAATAAATCGGCTCTTGTCTGCAGTAAATAAATATATATATTTTTTTTTCTTTATAAAACGACGCCAGAAAAGTACTTTCGGAGCACTTACAGATTAGCGGGCCCACTCGACCGCCGACCGAAATCGGCGGAAGAACACCAAAACCAATATGGCGGCGATACCAAAACAACAACAAACAAAGTAGGGAGCTACTACATATCCGCGACGATCGATTTATGTGTGCTGTCAGAAAGGCCGTGGCGGAACGGCGCTTCGGCGCCTTATTATCCGCAAATTAAAGATTCTTGGCAGGCACGGCATGTTCTGGCAAGAGGTAATGTTTGCGCTGCGCGCGCTAACCACAGGGGTTACAGTAAGGCTACTTACCGTGGCGGATGGATTTGGGTGTCGCGATACCAAAACAACAACAAACAAAGTAGGGAGCAACTGGCCCGGTAAAGGTGTAATAACCAAGTAAACAACCCGTACTTTCACCTTTTTAAGACAACAGGAATTAAATTCGAGAATTGTGGTTGGATATAATATCTTTGCCTTTAAGACAGTGATCAGATTGAACAGTGAGACACTTTTAATCTGAACCTAGGTTAAATGCTTATGGAGCAACCAGTAAACTATGATTTAGCAATATTTAAAAAAAATCAATGTATCGTGAGCATCAACTGCATACCAAGTTCATACATTTTAATTCTTCACAAGAAAAATGACAGATATAAAACTAAACTTAGAATGGAGTAGCGAAAAGTCAAGCTCCCAGGTGGCTAAGGAGGTCATATTTTGAGCAGAAATGTGCAGTTTTCATCGAAGTTTGAAAACTGAAAGTATTATTCGGAAATGAACTGTATTCGTAGTTGTCATTTTTTCTCTCTGTAGTGAATTCAAAGGAAGAACTTAGAACATTGTCACTAGTGACTAAAATAAATAATATACCGATAATTTACCAAATGAATGATGAAATAGCAACAAGAGAAACAAAATAAAGCAATAAATAAATAAATAAATAAACAAATAAATGCCTAACAAACTCCTTCTTCTGAGGTAAACATATCAGCATCACTTCAAAACTGCAGAAGTTCTTTATCAAAGCTTCTTTGCCCATTTTGAGAATTGGGCATCTTGCGAGGCCAAGCGGTTTCCAAAATAATCCTTCAGGGGGAACAGTGACACTCTCAGGGGTATGGGTAGAGTGGATAGTGGGGGTGGGTATAAGGGGTGTCAGAGGAGAAAAAGGGGAGGGGGGAAGAAAAGTACCAAAGTTAAACTTATGTAGAAATATATATATATATATAATATATATATATATATATATATATATATATGTGTGTGTGTGTGTGTGTGTGTGTGTGTGTATGTATGTATGTATATATATATATATATATATATATATATATATATATATATATATAACCATATATACATATATATATATATATATATATATATATATATATATATATATATATATATATATATATATATATTATACAGAGAGAGAGAGAGAGAGAGAGAGGAGAGAGAGAGAGAAGAGAGAGAGAGAGAGAAGAGAGTGTAGGAGGGGGTTTCCCTTTCAAAGAGAACGACATACTAAGGCAAAGATCAAGTAGATGTAAGTTCAATGGATAAGAACCAATGTAAATAGGTTGCAATTTCCTGAAATCAACTATGCAAAACGGCATTAATAGGACGTAGAAAATATTAGGGAGTCTTGCAAGACTTTATGAGGTTTAACAAACAACCAAAGGAAAATCTGATTGCAACTTGATAGGTTCGGTTAATTTAAGTTTATATTTACACGTCTTCCTTCTTGAAAGAACCAAATTATTGGCAGTTTATGTAACTAATAAACAAACAATCAGAATATGGCACTGTAACATATTATATGGAGCTTGAATAAACCCCACACAAACTATAAATTCAACAGAACAGAATAGCGTGACTTTTCGATAATACTAAAAATTCCGATTATGAAAATTGTACATACGGTAACAGAAATTCGTTTAGAAATATTAAAACAAATAAACTACAAATCAACGATAAATATCCTATAATTTATTCTCCCTCCTTGATCTCCACATACGTCAAACTAAGGTTGCCCCTTTTAATAATAAAAAGAAATATAAATTATACAACTCAAATTATGCGATAAATGTAGGAAATTCTTGTATATTATTTACAGAAAACTCTTTTTTCATCCCTCGACAGCACAAAAGAAACACCATCCATCACGGGAAAAGATCAATAATGGCAGGAAAAGAACTAAAATAAATAAATAAATAAATAAAATGTGTCATGGTGGAGTTCACAACTCGCGAAATAAAAGAGACGGAAATCACAGACTCCATCAAATACATAAAGTTACGCGTCGTCGCAAATACGCGGATTATACACGCAGAAAAAAGTTATATCTAAATTTCTTTTTTGTGGGTAACACAAGGGAGAAGAAATGTTACGGGTTCCATAACAGTGCTGTAGGAGACCCACGAGAATGTCTGGGTGGATATTGTAGATCTGTTTCTCGTATTTGCAGTTATATATGGAAGTAACTTGTCACGTTTATGGTCACTGGTATTATTGGAATAATTGTAGGCAGATATCCGTACAAGTATACACAGACAACAAGATGCACATACACACACACATACACACACGCATACGAAAATGTTCGATGGACACATCGAGCGGAGTTTTTCCAGTTTATTCAAGAACATATTTCATCAATAGACATAAATACTTCTGTAGAAAAAATGGCATTGAGAGAGAGAGAGAGAGAGAGAGAGAGAGAGAGAGAGAGAGAGAGAGCGTAAACGAGGTGGAAAGACCCAGATAAGACCCTGCGTACATTAATTAAAATCTTTTAACTTCGTTTCACCTTATCGAGTTAAAAAGGCGTTTGGGACTTTTTTTTTTTTTTTTTTTCGCGTCTTCATTGGATGGATCCCCCAACCGAGGCGATAAAATGTGGAATGTCAACTAAAAATGGAATACAAATTTGGTCCTGGTTTTCTTAACCAATTTTTCTTTTGACGACGGCATTTGGATTTATTTCTTGTCTTTATTCATATCACTTGCGAAATGAAATAAATGAAATATGAAACAGTTTCTGGTTTTCTTAGCATTTTCTTAAATGAAGGAGCCTTGAACGTGATCAAGAAAAGCAATTGATATTCTCTCAAATCCATCAAAAAGCAAATTAATTTACCATTTAATGACATCAATTCGAACGGTCAAAGAATTTTTATTTCACAAAAATTAGTTTCCGAAAAAAAAAGCCTAAGATGAAAATAGAGCTTTACTCCCTCGGTTAGAAAAATAAAAAAAAATAAATAATCAGCCATCAACAATCACGTTGCAAGATATTAGGGCGTTTAGAACATGAACTTGCATCAATTTTATAAACAGATTACGTGCAAGGCGAAATATAGTAAACTTATTTGAACATAAAACACATATAACATAAAACCTTACCGTAAATTACAGACTATTAAGAAACACCCAGAACTAAATATCACATAAGAAAATCAAGTAATGGAGACCAAAAATACTTCAACCACACAAAAGATGAAAAGCACCATTTTTATTGCAAGATTAGAATTCTTATCTCAAGATTTTAAAGCTCTAAGTAGGAGAATGTTCGCCATTATGAAAGACTAAAGTTCGAGCTTTTAAAATCTCCATTGGACGTTTCGTCTCTAACAGACAACAAGATCCCGACTCCCTAAGTTCCTCTGCCCATAAACGCCAATTAACCGAGGGCTCCTATACCGTACGCGCACCACAAACCTCTGCACGATGCCATTTTGGCCCGTCATATACCATAACGTCGCAAGAATCCTAAAGAGATTAACGGGAGCCATTATTGGGCTTTAAGCCGCCCGTCCACTTAACCTATTTCGCCTTCATGAGGGACCGTTACGGCGCCCTTCATCTCCAATGAAGGGTCGCTGTAAAGTGCGGGGCATTGCTGCGAAGGTCGTTCGCGGGCTCATGGGAATTGCTGTTTAACAGCAGCAGCACTTATATGTGGGCGTTGTCTCGGGGAGATATGTGGGGCGGCAAATGGAGAGTTCCAGAATGTGTGGATTAATGTTACCGGCTGAGGTGATTGCAACCACTCAGACACTAAGATGTAATAACACTAAGACATGCAAATGCTATTACGAATGGATATGCATAAAACGAGTGAACATTTTTTATTATTTCCTTTGTATATGTGACGAGCCAGCCTTTTTTTTGGCGGGGTGGCGAGGGCGGGAAATTGGGATAAGAAACAGGACAGATCTGAGACTGACTTTTTGACTTTTGCTCGAGAGGAGAACGACAAACCTTGAGAGGACAAATCTCAGTGGAATATGATCCTTGTATATTTATGTAGAGGAAAAATCTGAGGCATAATATCTATGTATATTTATATAGAGGAACAATATCATAGGAATACTAAATATGTATGTTTATATAGAGGAAAAGGTAGGTAAAAAGTTTGGTAGCAGAAGAAAAAAGTGGGGGCTGATGGTGATAATGTTTAACCGCCCGAATAAAAGGGTTTGGGGTGCGGGGGGGGGGAATTAAATTTTTTTTTTTTTCGTGTGTGTGTTGTGTGTGTGTGTGTGTGTGTGTGTGTGTGTGTGTGTGTGAAGATATTCTCATCTTTTTTTCTCAATCCATGATCATCTCTCAACGCTAGAGTATGGAAGAGACATTCTCATCAACTAAGCTTAGTAAATGACGTATGAAATGCTTCTCTTAAACAATAATTATGCAGAGAGGGTTAAGAATACTAAGAAAGTTGAAACCAAAGAACCTTCGCTACAGGAAATTTGTAATACTCCCTTTTTGTACTTTTCAAGAACAAGGTACTATTTTACACGAAGC
>NC_087215.1:11123838-11133838 GCF_015104395.2 Macrobrachium nipponense | reverse complement strand
AGAAATGAGATGGGATTAATTATGCAAACAGGCCATAATCCCCTCATTATTATTCCCAAAGCAGAGGGAAAGTGTCAACCTGGCTTGAATATTATTCAATTGGGCCTTTAAAAAGAAAGAAAAAAAAATGCAGTCCGGAAACATCACACTTCCCCTTCAAACAATCAGGTATGACCGACATAAAAAAGTTTCAGCCAAATCATTTAAACGGAAAAATGGAAATGAGGCTGCTGCTATTTCCGAGCATTGCATTGTTTCAAAAAGTACGTGCTTTAATTTTGCATAAAATTCTCACATGTATGCTGACGTGGAGAGTAAAATGTCTAAAAAGTAAATATATTTGCACCTAAATATTTAACCAGATATTTAAAATCACCCAAAAAGATCCATAGAGTAAAAAAAATAAAAAAAAAATTATATATGTGGCATTCAAGAATTATAGAGACAAATAGACACAAAATTCCGGTCGGCATCCTCACCGCTGAGGCATTAAATGACCCTCAGTGCCCACACTCGGGAACCCAGAAAGAGAGAGAGAGAGAGAGAGAGAGAGAGGGGGGGGGGGGGGGGTTGGGAATCGGTGGGCTATTCCCATTCGGCGGAATACCCGGAAAATAAAATATCATCTCCGATTCCAGTTCGAATTAATGAAGCATAAATTCACGCCCCCCCCCCCCCCTCTCACTCTCTCTCTCTCTCTCTAAGATTACCCATAAGAGTATATTTTGAGATTTTTAGATTATTGTAAGTATATGTATATGTATATATACATATATATATATGTATATATATACATATACATATATATGTGTATATATATATATATGTATATATATTAAAAAAGCTTACTTAAACCCTCATCTTTTGCATCAAGCTCAACACACCATCCAACCAAATTTCCCGGATCTTTCCCTTTGATAACCGAACCCCTTAGATAAAATGAGAGAGGAAACTCCTCACACTGAGAGGGCGTCACCTACCGGCATCCAGGGAGACAGAGTTCGATCACTCAACAAATGGGGAGCAAATGGTCCGGAGCTGAGAAATAATGGCGTCTTGGGCGTTTGGTCGATGACCCGAGTCACAGTGAGATCTCTTTCCTCCGTTGTCACTTTGAAGAGATCGATGGTAATAATAAAAGTTATGTAAATCAGGAAGGTAATTCTATTGGGGAATGATATACACACACGCGCTCGTGAAGACCTAGGTTGTAGGATCAGTGAGGTCAGGAAGGGGGCACGGTGTGTGTAAAAGACTTCGAATATGAATGGAAGCCAGGATGATAATGCATGAAGGGATTGTTGAGCCATCGCTCCTGTATGGAATATATATTTTAAAGTTGAATGCAAATAAAATAAAAATAAACAGTTGAACAGTTGGAAACGAACTTTTTCTCCCTAGTATACGCGGCGAAAAGAGAATAATACTCATGAGGGAGAAATGAGATATATGTAAAAGATAAGGTAAAACTGCTATCTCAGGTGGAAGAGGAGATCGTTGTGTCTTGTGATGTTCTGGTCACGTGAAAAGAATGAGGAAAAACGGAGAGCTGTTGGCAAGAATGGAAAATTCAAAAGTGTCAGGAGGAAGGAGAAAAGGAAGACCTAGAAAATACGAAGGAAGCTGAAGTGAAAGAGGTGTTAGAAAGGAGGCTCCTTCAGACCCAAAAGGCTCAGGAATGTGAGCAATAGAGGCGGATGTTGTGGAAGTCTTCTGCAGAGGGAGATCTTTTTCGATTCAGTGAGGTGTCAGTGAGGCAGTGAACGTTGTGTTGTCTGAGGCCAAAAGGGGAAAGACAAGACCATCATGGTTTTGTGTTTACCTTCTCCTTTGGAGAGAGAGAGAGAGAGAGAGAGAGAGAGAGAGAGAGAGAGAGAGAGAGAGAGCTGTTAGTTATGTGCATTCCCTTCCTTGACAAAACATTAAGAACTGATGGACAAACTGGACATACGGCCGGAAAGCCCCAAGATCTTGTTAGTGCAGGAAGAAGCAGAGTTCCTGCTGTCCCACCTGGGGAGTCCCCCTCCTCCCCCCCGCTCCTCCAGATCTTCGAAATGTGAGACAGCGGAAATGAACCGTGAAAGGGAGACGCCGAGAGTGAATTGTGTAGGGGGTTTTCTCTCGCTTTCTCTCGAGATTGTGTTGTCCTCGTGTACCGAATCTCAATGCCAGAGGAGTGCCACTACAGAAACGAAATCATAATAGGCATTGAAATAAATATTCCACTCGTTAATAAATTATTTCTCCTACCATGAAAATCTTAAAATAAAATCATGTCACATTCAACTAGTGACGAATTATTTTATAATTCAATGGAGTTGAGTGAGTGACCTGGAGCATTTCAATATTTCCCTGGTGTGGATGGAGTTCAAGGTCAGAGAGATATGCTTTTCAATATTTCCTATTATTGGTATGAGTGTCCAGTTTGCATTATCAAGACCAGCCAGCCACACAGTGCTTTCTTATACAATAACGTCAAAATTAATGTATTTTCTAAAGGTAAATACATTTTAAAAGACAGCTGCTACAGCTGTCGACCTGCCCGTGAATTTTTCTAAAAGTATCTTTGGTTGGTCTCCAAAGAGAAATGTTAAAATTATTATAAAATGGCCAACTTACTCCTTACGAGACAGCAAAATACAAGCAAATATTATTCAAAGCCCCTCCCCCCCCCTCTCGCTCTCTCTTCTCTCTCTCTCGTCTCTTCTCTTCTCTTCTCTCTCAATCTCTCCTCTATCTCTCTCTCTCTCTCTCTCTGCTCTCTCCTCTCCTCTCTCTCCTCTCACTCTCTCTCCCTCTCTCTCTCTCTCTCTCTCTCTCTCTCTCTCTCACGGACTTTAATGGAAAAGGAAAAGTTACACGACTCTCTTTTATTCCTGTTTGTGTTGGTTGTAAAGATTCCCCGAAAAATGCAGCCAAATTCTCAGTGAATTTCCAGATGATTCTTTTTTATTGCTTTGTTTCTATCTTTCACTAGTTCGATTTAGTCGTTTCTCCATTTTAAGATTTGTTTTCACGAGCTTCTTCGTCATCGATGTGCCAACGTATATTGATGTATTACAAAATGTAATATGGGTAAAGTATATAGAACAAAACATAAACAAAGAAATAAATGAACGAATATAAAGATAAATGAATTATCATCCACTGATCTTTGCCTTTGGTATATATCACCAAACCAAAGCGGAGGGATATCATTAATCCAGCAAATACATTTCGAAATATATAATTTGGTACCTCGCGATGTATTGCAGTCAATATGATAAGTACCTTTTCGTCAATAAACTTCTGTGTCCTCTTTCATTTCTGTTTATGGCATTCCCAAGCAACCAATGATGAATCTCATCACTGAAGTCAAACATATTTACTGAAATACTAAACAGTTATATAATTTGTAGTTTATTACGGTCAGCGTGATAATTTTGATAATAAACAACCATCCAACGAGTTTTGTTTATAGCACCCACAGCCTCACCAATGATTAGATTGATTGCTGAAGCGTAATATATCAGTCGAAATGTCATATCATCATTTGCTTATGCAAGTGTGCTGTATATCCGGTATAAATGACTCATTGGCAAATAAATGATAAGACTTAATGGTGTTAAAAAATTAATTCATAATATCAAAAGTCATTACCACCAAAAATTCCATCACGCAGTCCACGGGTAAGATCGACACATTCAGCATTGTTGCCTCAAAATAAAATATCGAATGGAATTATTATTATTATTATTATTATTATTATTATTTTATTATTATTATTTTATTATTATTATTATTATTATTATTATTCAGAAAATGAACCCTATTCATTAGGAACGAGCCCATGAAAAGAGCCACTGACTGGAAATTCAAAGTTCCCAAGAATATGGTGTTCATTAGACAGCAGTAATAGAAGGTACAGGGAGAGACAGAAAGAAGAGATCAGTTATTACATAAAAGAAAGATTAACTTAGCAAATCAATGAATAAATAGATGAAAACGAATGTAAATTATGAGGAGAATTAGTTAAATAGAAACAAATTTCTTTCACATCAAAATGACCCAGACTCCTGACGACTTTACAAATGCAAGGAAAACATTCCTTTTCCTGAAATACAGTTTGTCAGCAATGCACCCAGACAAACTACGTTTGCAAGGCGTCATCTCCTGACCATTCCAGCGACAGAGGAGAAAAAGTGTCAACCCTGCATGAATGTAATGCTAATGAGACAATAAAAAATGAAAACAAAGCTACAGAGTTGAAACTGGAGCTTACCCTTCGTAAATCCCCACTAATATAATCAACCCACAGCGACGAGGCTAGCTGCTCTCGATCCGGGCGAAGTTGGTCTGGGAAGGAAATGGTGTCGTAGAAGTGGTATTTTAAGCATTAACGGTTCTGATGCTGTAGAGGAGACTCATGTCCATATTTCAGGAAGGAATTGCGTCGATTGCGAGAGAGATGAAGCGTATTGCGATATTATGTAAAGCAATTATATATATATATATATATATATATTATATATATATATATATATATATAAATATATATAGATATATCTATATATATACATATAAGTCATATCACATTACCGTGATTCATATACATACATCGAGCTACAATGTCCTTTAATATCTAATTCGCTCTACCTCGGAATAAATATATTTTCATATATGTGTGTGTGTGTGTATTTGCTTTACCGACTGTTGCAATATGGCCCATCTCTTTCCAGAATTCATGCAATTCCTCCATGCAATATGCATATGTTTGAACTTTATATTCAGGCGTTCATGCTTCAATCCACCACTGCATTATATCACAACCCTGTTTCGCCGAAAACGAGAGGGACCTTGTTGTGAGTTGATTATGAGTGAGGATTTACAAAGTGTAACATCCAAGTTCAACACTGCAGCTTTGGTTTTAGTTTCTTTTTCTTTTTTCTTGTTTATTTCTGCCGCCTCATTAGCGTCATTTTATTCACACACGATTGGCTCTTCTCCCCTCCGTCTTGCGAGTGATATTCTGACACAAATCGAGTTTCTTAAAAAAAATAATAATAATAAATAAAAATAAATAAATAAATAAAAGAAAATCCTTGCATCTGAAGTCATCAAAGGTTTTTGTTTTTGTTTGTGTGCTTTTTCCATATAACTTCTTCTTGTTGAGCGATTTTTAAAAAAATAATTGCCTGTTTTCCCACAACTGCCAGTACCTACGGGAAATCAGAAATCGTTACCTTTTATTCATGAAAAAGTATTTTAACGATTTCAGATTCTATTCAATGATCAAATCATGTGAAATAAAACTCTCAAGATTATATATTTTGAAAAATGCATTAAACTTTAATCCCATTCAACAAATCCAATAAGAAAATTTACTGGTTAAAACTTCAAATAATCACAATTTGCTGCATGACCCTCAAGAGTTGGTTTCCAGATCTTCTGATTGAAATACCCAAACAGCTCTTCCCAGTGAGTGTTACAGAGAAAAGATCCTTGAAGCTTCTATGTTATTCACACCTTCTGTTGAAGGTCCTCATCTCTGGGAGGAAGCTTCCCAAAGGCCTTCCTTCAGACTCCTCAAGAAAGCAAAGACGAGAGAGAGTCTGAGGAGAAAGCGAAGGAGAAAGCGAGAGAAAATCTTCTGCTCGATTCCCTCTCGATCTCTCCCCTTCTCACTTCATTTCCTTCCACTCGCATTTTGCAGGAGGGGGGGGGGGGGGGGGGGGGGGGGAGGAGGAGGATGCCTGCTATATCCGGTCCTCGGGTCTCCCTGACCACACGTCTGATCTGTCTGTCTGTCTATCTGTCTCTGTGATCTAAATGTGATCGTCAAGAAAGGGAGGATACAGTCCTCATACTTTTGCGCTCTCTCTCTCTCTCTCTCTCTCTCTCTCTCTCTCTCTCTCATTTCCTTTTTTTATAGGGAAAACGAAACGGCTCTTGGGAGACGTTGCCCTTAAAGCTGGAACTCCTCTGGAAGCACAAACAAACACTCTATTCCAGACATAAAATGACATCAACTGGACATTCTTCCAGAATGACGTTAACTGGAACGATGTGATTATTTGATTTTGTAATATCAGCGACGATTTACACTTGCGTATTTACTTAGATATATTCCTTATATCTAATACATTATAATATTCAGTATATGCTTTATATTCAATATATTGTATTAAATGTATCTAATAAATTCTAAGGCTGAATTTATCTGCTGTAGTATTTCTGCTTTTCAATGAGATAATGAGTATAATGAGATGCGTAGAAGAATTTAAATCCATTGTACCCAACGTTAATCTCTCATCGTAAAAGACAATCTTGTTTCGAGTCACAAACGGCGAAACACTTTAATATTATAGGTTTCTCTAAACTGTAATAATACTCATTATAACGTTCTGTAATCTTTAAAACACCCATTATAGCTTATTCTAAACCATAGTAATACCCATTATAGCTTTCCTAAACCTTATGAATACGCCAATATAGCTACCTCTACGGTGTATTTGTCTAGACTTCGAAATAAGGCTAGTCCATAACTAAAGCCCAGGATAAGATTTTATTCTGAAGTCACTTAACAGTGTCTATAAAAACGTTAACATAAAGAGGAAAATTTCTTTGGCTAATTATAAGTGACAGGAACACCCTTTCTATGAACACACAAAAATAACTTGCTAAGACGCTTTATAAGCACCTGACTATAAATCAAATATATAAAAATAAATATATATATATATATATATATCATATATGATATATATATATATATTATTATATATAGTATATATATATATACACACACACACACACATATATTATATATATATATATATATATATATATATACACACACACACAACAAACACACACACACCACACACACACACACAAATCTATATATATATATATATATATATATATATATATATATATATATATATATATATATATATATATAAATATATATATAAAGTCATTAGCCACCGTAGACCCTATCTGAAAAGGCAATTCATGATTTCCAACAATTGTGACAAAAAAAAAAAAAAAAATTAATCTCTGCTTCGGACGATTCTCCTGAACTCTGGCCGCCTTATTTATTGAGCCTACAAGAATGAGGCTGGAATTAGAATCGGGAATGCCAGGGACTAGCCAAAAGGAGGACATTTAGGAATGGAAAATGATTGGCTGTAAATAACGTCTCGACGATTGGACTGCTTCTCACTCTCTCTCTCTCTCTCTCTCTCTCTCCCTACCCTACCCTTAACAAGCCAAAGTAGTGAGAGAAAGAAAGTGACAGAGGTAGAGGGTGAAAAATTGAGGAAACTGAGAAACTTACCATAGTTGGTTTCATTAGGATCTGTCACCCTGGAAGGACCGAAAACGATTTGTGAGCCAAATCATTCTTTATTTTCAGAGATGGCTCTTCTGAGAAAAGACAGCTTTACGCAGAGAGAGAGAGAGAGAGAGAGAGAGAGAGAGAGAGAGAGAGAGAATTCTTCGTAATTCAAAAGTATTACAGAAACAGATCGAATGCGCAGGAGGAACCAAGCCCCAACAATAGTAAAGTACTATTTCATTGCATCAAAATCAGTTATACTCTTCGCACAGGTGAGAACTCTTGAAATAGATTGCTAACAACGCAAAAATATTTCCATTTCAATACCGGTCAGAGTAATTTCACCATGACAGAATTGAATGTGGATAGGAAAATGCGACACACGAAGAAGACTTTTGACAGAAACAGGAAAGCTGAAGATCAATTATATATCCGTAAATACATTATTTTCAAAAATTTCACTCACTCGATTGAAAAATATCGGAATTCATTCAAAAAAATTAAATTTGTTTTAGTGAATAAACCTTTAGGAATGCGACGAAGTCTCAAACTAATTAATGACTATTATAACAAAAAACAATCACAACTACAACGTTATAACTAATGATACCGGAAACTCCACAAGCAACATCAAAGAGGCAAAATCAAACGGGAACAATGAAATTACTGACAACTGATCCTGATACTCGATTGGAATCCGAGAAGGGAAATAAAATTTACAGGTGACCTATTATCGGGAGGAGTCGCACATCACAAGATGCAGATGAACTGAACAAAATGAAGGTTTCCAGCCTGGTTCACCTTTTCCAGTGCCGGAGTTGAAGAAACGATTACTGGAATGAGATAAAGAGGACTGGAATCCAGTTATGCAGATTTCCAGCGAAAGGGTCCAGTATCTGAATTGATTTGCATATGAACGACGAGCGGCCTGTTTCCACTTTGCAATCTCCAGTAAATCATCATTGTCTGTGCATACAATCTCTCTCTCTCTCTCTCTCTCTCTCTCTCTCTCTCTCTCTCTCTCTCTCTCTCTCTCTCTTTCCTTATTTAGTTTTAAACCGTATCTCACAGAGCATGATCTCTCTCTCTTTCTCTCTCCTCATTCAGTTAAAACCATATCTTACTGAGCATGATTCTCTCTCCATATTCAGTTATAAACCATATCTCACTGAGCAGGATGATCTCTCTCCTCTCTCTCTCTCTCTCTCTCTCTCTCTCTCCTCAGGAGATACATCTTGGTATGATATAAGCTCTGCATTCACTTCCATCACCGTCTTTTTCTAAGAGAGATGCACTGCCTTTGAAGTATTAAACATTTAAATTATTCACATTTATGATAATAATAATGAATTAAACAGATTGTGTCATCGATTTACTGAATGGATGAAAAATAATTAGAGAAACTACTCTGGTTGTCAGAGATAAACATCGGCATTCAACATTTCTGACTAAATTCAGGTCGATCTTCTCATTCAAAGGTCTCCCCAGTAACATCTCCAACATCCCCAGTAACATTACCAACATCACAAGAAACATCTTCTACGTCCCCAGTAACATCTCCAACATGCCAGTACCATCTTCAACATCCCAAGAAACATCTTCAACATCCCAAGAAACATCTTCAACACCCCCAGAAACATCTTCAACATCTCCAACATCCCCAGTAACATCTTCAACATTCCAATATACATCTTCAACATCCCCAGTAACATTTTCAACATCTCCAACATCCCCAGTAACATTTTCAACATCTCCAACATCCCCAATAACATCTTCAACATTCCAATAAACATCTTCAACATCCCCAGTAACATTTTCAACATCTCCAACATCCCCAGTAACATTTTCAACATCTCCAACATCCCCAGTAACCTGGTTGATGTACTAAATCAGTAACAGAAGGAAAAAGATAACAACTCCAAAATTATGGCCCCTTTCTTGCCTCAAAACCCCTATTACCTTCCTCCAAGACATCTCTTTGGCAAAGGACCGGAGACATAGTTAGACGAAGCAAAAAACCTATACGATAAGGTGCACCAACTGCCCCTCCCATTGCTGACGACAGAGGGCTTTAATGGGGCCATCATAAAAAGCACAAGAAGGAAAATCAGATCAAGATTATCTGCTGATTTTCGTCGATAAGAGAAATGAAGAAAATTCAATCCGAGAGAGATGAAGTGAATGGGACTCAGGTCGTGAAAAGGCTTCCATATGAAAGAGTAATCTATTTGGCCTTCATTTGTATAATCCTTTCAGGCTAAGCCAGGTCTCTCTCTCTCTCTCTCTCTCTCTCTCTCTCTCTCTCTCTCTGTTAGTGTTATCACATATACCTTTCCATTATCCAATGGTAACGGTTTCTATACAAATACACCTCAGTGATTTTTACCTATTCAGATTCTAAAATACCAAAGAAAGGACTTCTGGAACTTCTCAGTTACACATTTTGGAAACTGAAGCGAGAAAGATGACCAACAGCCATACTGCTCGTTATCTGCCGCATAGCGAGACACATAACAACGTTATGACCTTATTTAAGACCACCTAATGACATCCTTCACCAACTGACACTCCCTGACACCCTTCTTATATGATGTCGGTTAATAACACTCAAAAACTGAAATAGCGACCACAGAAACTTGGGTTCCTCCACAAAGCAATGTTATTCTTTTCCTGCAAGAG
>NC_087215.1:11108838-11118838 GCF_015104395.2 Macrobrachium nipponense | reverse complement strand
TTCTAGGCGAATGGCATCACCAAATATAGCACCCATTAGTACCTGACTGAAATGGATTATCCACATTTGCTTTCATTGTTTTCTTATTTTGAAACGGTAAGTGGAATGTGCATCCACTTACTTACCCAGGGAATGACCACTAGCAGAATTATTTTTCATTCTGAAAATCTCTTACCGCAAATTTCCACATAACGACATTTTTCTCAATTCCAGCCAATCACGTGGTATTTAATTCCACCACAAATAACCGGCCATGGAAAAAATAACGCTCATCGGCCAAACTATGAATATTAATTAAAACCGACTCAGTAACAATGGCACAATCACCGTCGTTATTAATATTGCCCTGAATCGCATTCGAAAATACCACCCAATAAAAATGGTATTAATCTTAAATCAAAATTTAAATTCTCAGTCATATTTTCCTGCTAAATTGCATCGTGCAAATGGGTCATCACAAACAACGACATAAATGGATAGTTTTTGTGATGTGGTTCACTAAAAATGTCCCTCGTCGTTCTATTATTAAACATGTACCTACAGTCAGCATATTGTCTTTTCAGTCAGAATTGTTACAATGTTTATCTATTAGAATATCTTGTTTTTTTTTACTTATTTGATCTTGCTGCAATGGTATCATTGTCCGGAATAGTCCGTCTACCTAAAGTGGAAATTATCTACCGAATAGTAATGAGAAAGTGGAAATTATCATCAAGACAGTATCTGTGGCTCGAATTCTTGTCGGGCACGGGCTCTTGCCCCAAAACCACCCCATTAATAAGTCTAGTATATATGCTTGTAGTGTATAGTAAAATTTCAAGTAATTCTCATTCCAATGATAATCAGATTCTCTCTAAAAAGATGATCTTTAAAAAACAAAATAGCTCAGTTTAGAGTACCTTTTATTCTTGAATTCGGAGCAGAACATTTCACAATAAAAACAATTATTTTATGAACACAGGAGCTATCATCTTATAATTACATAAACTTCAGCTCTTGGTAGTCCCGCAAATTCATCACTGGAAGCTGTTCAAGGTCTCTTCTCTGGAACTGTATTCATTAGAGGTACCCAAACCAACAATAATCCTTTCGGCCAAAGTCATTCTCTGCTCTTTCATATAAGGGGTTCCTCTGTTATTCTTATTTATCATTTCACTTTTAGATAAATCAATATTCTATCTATTTAACGAAAGACCTTATGCTCTACTTTCTCCGTAACAAATCATATCATATAAATTACTGAAGAGTGAATGTAGTAATTCATAGGCTGCTGCTTTATTAAAGACATTTTACAGTCCTTTCCATCTCAGCTCAAAAAGACCTGGCCATAACTTGTTACAAACCTGAATATCAATCACTTCAATATGAGGATACCTGCTTATTTAGTTAGGCCTACACACACACACACACACACAAAACGCAAGTAGTACCTCTACTTCATCACAGTGGAAAGGGCCTTCCTTCCAAATACAACCAATCACTCACTCTCAGCACCAGAAGCGATGCAATCAACAGACAAGAGAAATGACCTAAGTTCGCTACCCGGACATGCAATGCAACAGAAATGCTAGGCGCTCCTAAGCAGATTAGAAATTGGCATTTCCAAGACACCCCATGGAAGCCAAGATTGGCGAAGAAACTACTGAATAGATACATAAATAAAGCATAGATGAATAAATTCATTTATTATTAAATATTTACCGTCCTATAAACTATTACTTTTAACCTGAATGAGGAAAACGCAGAACAAGTTCCGTGTGGAAAATAATTTTTTTTTCTCAATGTGGAATGGAGTCTGAAAAATAAGACTGTCTTGCTGCTGTTGCTGCTTGACGACACAGAAAGTCATCCAGGCGAGTGAGAGGATGAAACTATATATATACTTTGGATGAAACTAGAAGTACGGTTTCTTCGGCCGTGTAAGGGGATAAGATTTGGAGAGATTTAAGCGGCCCAGTGAGGGAAGGAAACTCGTGAACTCGCATTAGCTATTTGGGAATATATACGGGGCCAGTTTGCATAATTAGAAGAACTCGTTCAAACGGATATCAGGTGTTTGTCTGTCTGTCTGTTTGTCTGTCTGATGAACAGCTCATCAAGCACATTCTCCTGCCGCTGCAAGACATCACAATGAGTCTTATCTTCTCCACAGCAATTATAAACTCAACGCATATGACTGAGAGAGAGAGAGAGAGAGAGAGAAGAGAGAGAGAGAGAGAGAGAGAGAGAGAGAGAGAGAGAGTAATAATTTTAAGAGAGAAAATGGTTAAATTATAATAACCTCAAAAGACAGAAAGGTGCATGCTCTGATACAGGAGAGAGAGAGAGAGAGAGAGAGAGAGAGAGAGAGAGAGAGAGAGAGAGAGATTTACAAAGGTCCAAAACAGCATCACAAAATAACGATAAATAATCATTTATCAAGGCGGACAGTGACTTCAAAGTTTGTGTTTCAGAAAACGAAAAGTGATGAGTGCCTAAGATTTTGTAAAAAATAATACTCTAAAAGGCCCAAAAAATATAATTATTAACAGTTCGTGTAAAACTTCATAGAAACCTTTCAATGACTTTCGAACCCATCTCTGGGTTCATCTTCAGTCCAAAGGAGTAATTTGGCTTACAAATGAAATAATACAAAAATATTACAGTCACTTAAGGTTGTTGACTCCGGTAGTTAGTTCGCAAATAGACGAGGTAATAATAACAATAATAATAATAATAATAATAATAATAATAATAATAATAATAATAATAATAATAATAATAATAATAATAATAATAATAATAATTTTGTTGAAAATAATGGCGGAAATTACAGAATTGGTTTTATACAAAATTCTCTCAATTCTTGTATAAAAGCAATTCTGTAAATTCTGCCATCATTTCTAATAAAACATGTTTGCAAGGTCTGTATCCAACAAACATAATAATAATAATAATAATAATAATAATAATAATAATAATACAAAGCACTACAACCAAGAGCAAATACGGACAGACTATACATAACACGAAAGGAAGGAGGGAGAGGACTACTAAGTATAGAGGTCTGCGTCAACATCGAAAACAGAGCACTGGGGCAATATCTGAAAACCAGTGCATGGGAAGAAGGACTAATAAAAGTAGACGAAGACCCAGAAATATACAGAGACTGGAGAATGACAGACAGAACAGAGGACTGGCACAACAAACCAATGCACGGACAATACATGAGACAGACTAAAGAACTAGCCAGCGATGACACATGGCAATGGCTACAGAGGGGAGAGTTAAAGAAGGAAACTGGAGGAATGATAACAGCGGCACAAGAACCAGATATGTTCGAAGAACGACAGACGGATATAACATCTCTCCCATATGTAGGAAGTGCAATACGAAAAATGAAACCATAAACCACATAGCAAGCTAATTTCCGGCACTTGCACAGAACCAGTACAAAAAGAGGCATGATTCAGTGGCAAAAGCCCTCCACTGGAGCCTGTGCAAGAAACATCAGCTACCTTGCATTAATAAGTGGTAGGTACGAGCACCAACCTGAGGTAGTGATAGAAAACGATCAGGCAAAGATCCTCTGGGACTATAGTATCAGAACAGATAGGGTGATACATGCAAATAGACCAGACGTGACGTTGATTGACAAAGTCAAGAGGAAAGTATCACTCATTGATGTCGCAATACCATGGGACACCAGAGCTGAAGAGAAAGAAAGGGAAAAAATGGATAAGTAACAAGATCTGAAAATAGAAATAAGAAGGATATGGGATGTGCCAGTGGAAATTGTACCCATAATCATAGGAGCACTAGGCACGATCCCAAGATCCCTGAAAAGGAATCTAGAAAAACTAGAGGCTGAAGTAGCTCCAGGACTCATGCAGAAGAGTGTGATCCTAGAAACGGCGCACATAGTAAGAAAAGTGATGGACTCCTAAGGAGGCAGGATGCAACCCGGAACCCCACACTATAAATACCACCCAGTCGAATTAGAGGACTGTGATAGAGCCAAATAAATAAATAAATAAATAATAATAATAACAAAAACTGTAATATATTAATAATAACATCAATTAGCATGAGTAGCAGCACTAGTGGCTGTAGTATTAGTAATAGTTGTATTTCAATCGACAATAAATAGTAATTGTTTCCTACACGGGATAAGCACGAGTGAGTGAAGGGATAATGGAGCTATATAGTACCTAAGTCACTGTGGCAAAAGGCTGTTTGATTAACGAAAGAAAATGCTTGGAAAATGTATGCTCTGAACGATGCCAATTACATGTCTTTAAATATTTGTTAGGATCAAAAGAACCTTCATAAAGAAATAATGAAGAAAAAAATGGTTACAGTAAATCCTTTAACGAAATGAATACATTGTGAAATGCGTGTTTTCTTTTACATTTATCTACTTCGTTATTTTTGCGAAACGTTCAGTTAAACATCTTTATTCTGTTCCAACGTTCCTAATTCAGAAAGTCATTCCCATCCGGGTTGGAAGAAATAAAAAAAAATAAAAATGCTCCCGAGTTAAGCGCTGAAGACTCCGTCCAATCGCGTTTGCAGTTTGAAGCGTGAATATTATTAAGTTCCGTTTGAGAATATGTTAACGAAAAGATTTTATGAAAATCCCTCATGAGAGAGAGAGAGAGAGAGAGAGAGAGAGAGAGAGAGAGAGAGAGAGAGAGAGAGAGAGAGAGAGAGAAAGGTAACTGGAAACGTGTACAACAATTTTAATCTAAGAATATCAATGGCAAATGTACTAATTATAATTCGTGAGGCATCCGTAATTAATATGAAAGAAATCTTTCTTTCAATTAAAAATAAAACGTTAAATTCACATCAATGGAAATGAATTCATCACCAAATCAACAAATGACACGCATGCATAAATTAACTTACAGCATAAAACGATCAGGGTAAAAAAAAATCATAAGTTTTCAAAAGGTAGATCTATGAATCCAAAGCAAAATCTCACAAAAAGGAAATAATCCCAAATTCTCTCCTTTCACCCATTATCTCTCTCTCTCTCTCTCTCTCTCTCTCTCTCTCTCTCTCTCTCTCTCTCTCTCTCTCTCGCAGCTGATCCAGCCCCAATCCCAAATCTGACTGATGAAATAATGGCCAAGGAATCTCAAACGCCCTTCGGGTGGAAGTCCTTTTTGGATTTTCCGTCGCAAAATCTCATCAGGGGAAATGGCACAGAAAATCTCACTCATGATATAATATATCTCGATTGAAAAGACACAATGAAAAGGAGGTATTTTCTCTCGCGGGATAGGCATCTGGGTATGCATTTACATATATGTGAATGTATATAAATATGTGTGTGTGTGTGTAAAGTATCTATTCAATTTACATACCGATTTGGGGCTATTTGTATTAAACGTTATATATGATGTGTGTGTGTGTGTGTGAGAGAGAGAGAGAGAGAGAGAGAGAGAGGAGAGAGAGAGAGAATACAAGATTATGCCCCTCCGTCACATAAGAATGTTATATTCTTCTTTTCCTATGAATTGTCTCATTACTACTGGCCGAGTTTTTTACGTTCAACCATACTTTTACCTTCTCATGACTCAACGCCCCTTCACATTTCTCTCTGCCCTAATTTGCTCTGGATTTTTCGTTTCAAATCTACCCTTGCTTCCAAAATCCAGGGCGAAACCAAAACGACTTAACGACTCCTCCCAAACGTAAAATGACAACTTTGTCTTTCCCCTCCTCCAGGTACATCTCCGCCTTCCCAGTATTTCCAGGGAAAATGGTCTCCCTTCCTTTCACGTCTTGGACTTCAGTTTCTATTAACCGAGTCTGTCACCCACACATTCCTTTTTGCTTCAGCCACGACTCCCACAGATTTTCCCTCCTCCACCATTCCTCCATCTAAGGGTTCTTTCCCGTCATTCGGTTCTTGTCCCCGTTAGTTACATTTACCTCTCTCTCTCTCTCTCTCTCTCTCTCTCTCTCTCTCTCTCTCTCTCTCTCTCTCTTCTGAGTTCGTTGTTTACCTTTCCCAAAAATTAATACAGCGTTTTATGTTCGCCCCCCACTACCACCCCAGATCTCCGCCCCCTCCCTCTCGTGACGTAGCGGCACACCTCTTGTCTCATAACCCAGGAGCCAGACTTCGATCCCTGGACCTCTTTTAACCTAAATAGGAAATGACGTAATACCTGGTGGCAAACCGACTGTTGTACGTCTACGATTAGGTGCTAAGAATGAGAAGAAAGAACAGACAACAAACTTGAGTAATCAAGTCTCCATCAAAATGTGCACTTTCATATCATAATTAAAAATGAAGTACCCGCGGTGAGGCAACACATCTCAGTGTGTGTGTGTGTGTGTGTGTGTGTGTGCGCGTGCCCGCTCTTTTTTTCCTTTCCAAAGATACGTTTCTATTCCCACTTTTTTTCTTGATTCTCTTAGAAGTAACTTTCTTGACGTTAACATCCTATCGACCTACGCCCTAAATCTCTCCTCCCCTTCATATAATTTCAGTTACATTTTCTATTTTTCCTCTTCGTCCTATGGAGAGTCGAAGGACCAGAGGCAAGTTGGAATCCTGTTGCGGACAGAATGCAGTTAACATGAAACAATACATCATTTAAATTACCATCGCAGGGAAACAAAATAAAACAAGTCCTTGAATCTGTAGGTGAGCGGAGGAAATGCAAAGAAACTGAGGTATAGCTCTGTGACCAATTACGAGAGAGAGAGAGAGAGAGAGAGAGAGAGAGAGAGAGAGAGAGAGAGAGAGAGCGCCCACTTGAAAAACTACCTATTTGGACATCAACATCCCGGAATGAAGACAAAATCGACGAGTGCTTAACAAGCGAAAAATGACTTTTCAGCCTTAAGGATCAAAAGTCGTTGATGTTGTTTGTCTAAAATAATCGCATATTCTGCTCCTCTTGTTCTCCCTTCTTTTATGTATAAAGTAATTACTTATATTCGGGAAATGAATGAGAAACGCTTTCAAATTTTTCCACTTTGTTTAATGTGTAATTTATTATGATCAAAAGGGGTTCATATGATATCAGATAAAAGTATAATTTAGCTATATGTATAATATATGTATATGCTATATACATATACATACATATACCCACACATTCAACACAAACAGACGACATTCCCTAACATAAACAATCATATTCCCACTCCCATGTATAACTGTCTACCTTTCAGAGAGCAACGCCATACGATGCCCACAATACCACATTTCTAGACATACCAAACTTATTTCTTCCATATCCGGCAGCAAAAATGATTCTATCCCTATTTGCCACGAAGAACCCTATACCACACTTGCCAAAGCAATGAAAACAAAAGACAATCATATCTGTCACGTTATCTCATATACAGAACGAGAAAGCCTTCGGATATTTTGTTACCTGTCTCTGAAGGCCACCTTATTCGAAGAAGCGATCGGCCCAGAGGGTTATATTATATAAACCCTTTCCTGGAAGGAGATTAGGGTCATAGATTTCCTCAGAGGAAACAGTACGCGCACACATACACACCTGTATGGGAGATATTGGTTGGAAGGATTCCTGTGCAAGTATTGTGCATCGCGCACAGCACCTTCGATCAACAGGAGAGAATCAGATGGAAAATTACTGGTCGTTCAGTGATGAGAAAACGTCCCAAGACACACTGACTGTATGTGTAAACATATAAATCAGTCGAGCTACAAATCTCCCTCAATATCTAATTCACTCTACCTCGGAATTGATATATGTAAACCGAAGGGGTATTTTTTAGTTGATAATAATTGCGTCCTCTCGTGGGTTCGAACCACCGCCCAGCGGACAGAGAAGAATCAGGACGTCAGTGATTTCGTCTCTGTCCGCTGGGCGGTGGTTCGAACCTACGACGAGACGAAATTATTATCAACTCAATAATTCCCCTTCGGTTTACATATATCAATTCCGAGGTAGAGTGAATTAGATATTAAAGGACATTTGTAGCTCCAATAATTTATAGGGATCACGGTGACGTGATAATTATTCATATAAACATATATGATTCGTAAACGGTCCTGACTGCAATGAAGTGCATATATCTATGCATGTATGTGTAAATGCATGAATTACAGCTCAAAATAGAAGATAAATAAGACCAACTATATAAAGACTAAGAGTTAAGCAAATGTAAAGAGCAAGCCAAAAATAACACCAACAGACAAGAACAGAAGAGACGCAATAGAAAAAAAAGAAAACCTATAATAAAATGAAGCCATTAATAATAATTATAAGACAATCGCTATCACCCAAACCATGAACTACGTCTTCCTCCCTCCCTCCCTCCCTCCCTCCCTCCCTCCCCGGGCGCCTCATCCGAACCCAAATTCGAAGCTTTCTGAATCTGATTTATCGATGAATTAATTAATCACCAGGGATTCCCGTCTCTGCCAGTCAAGTGGAAGTGATCAGGAGATTTCCTTTTCCGATTCACTCGCCGACGGCGAGATTACCGCCGTGGCGATATCACTGGATGTGAGGAATATATTAGATCTCACATTTGACCTTAGGTAAACAATGGCAGTGATTCGCATCTGTCTCCAGTGGACCTGTGAACAATTAGGATTTTTTCTGAAGGCAGTGATAGAGACTCCTTTTCCGATGTAACAACAAAATTGAACAGAACGAAGTAGGTCTATTGAGGTCTGCTGTTCCTCGAGAAGAAATGGATCATCGTAAATGATGTGGAATAGATCATATGAAAATAGCAAAGTTAACCAGTCACTTGTTCAGCAAATTAGAAAAAAAAATCAATAAGTCAACCAATAAATAAATAAATAAATAAAATTGCAAACAAGGTAAACAACTGGTAAGCAATGACGAAAAGTGGAAATAGAGAAAAAGTAAATTAAAATAAATAAAAGAGTGAATAAAAACTGAGATAATATTATAACAAAGTACACGAACATGTCACCTGAAGAGCGTCTTTTGTTATTCCATTTCATATTATAGAAGGAACAGTTTTCTCTCTTATTGTCAACATGCTTTGTTAATCATTCTATCATATTTATCCTGCCAGTTTCACGCCTTTAGATTATACACATCCTTATATCCATTACACTATTCCTTATATCAATTATACTCATCCTTATATCAATTATATTCCTCCTTACATCAATTATACCCATCCTTATATCAATTATATTCATCCTTACTTCCATTATACTCATCCTTATATCAAATGCAAATATCAAACACATAACCAAAGCAAATAGATAAATCTTTCTGGGCCCCACCACCCCCCACAGAAACACCCATCAATTCTCTCTGAGCTTCTTCGTCTTTCCTACCATATCTCTTTGTCTCTCGGGCTTAAAAAAGAAAAAAAAAATTATGCTGGTGCCATGTACGTAAATATTAAATTTAATCATTACTCACAAACTTGATATTAGTGAAATCTAAATTGTTGAAAAATTCAGCCATTACTCTAGAATAAAACCAAAACTCCAAACTAATCCCGAAGGAAAAGCTTATCAGTTAGTGTAATGAAGTCAAGAGCGTATCTGATGTTCGAATGAAGGGTCAAAAGTTTACTAATTTTCCGCGAAAAAAAGGCCAATTCAAAATTCTCTCCTCCAGAAATCACCAATAAACTCTGATTTACATCCAACACTCGAGAAAGTTCTGAGCAGTTGCTAATTTAGAGTGTTAGTGAGAACTAGTAATCAGAGAGAGAGAGAGAGAGAGAGATTTTTACAAACCTCGGAAGGCGCATCCGGGGGGAAGGGACATGTGTGCATCTGTCCAGAACAATTATTCAGCCCCTCCAGGACACAATGTCGGGGGCAACTGAGCCTTGAACTCAAAAGGATGACCGTTCATCTTTTTTCCTTTTGCTTTTTCTACGTTATTTTTTGTGGCATTTTATCCATGACTTCCATGCTGAAGAGAAACATGAGGGCATGTATAACATGGCATACGTACACGCACAAGCACAGACACATACTAACACATACACATACATACATACATACATACATACATACATA
>NC_087215.1:11063838-11103838 GCF_015104395.2 Macrobrachium nipponense | reverse complement strand
TTATCGGATATTACACGGTCACAAACCTAACCGAAACTACAAAGTATCTTTTACAGTCCAAAACATGTAAAAACTGAATATATTAATTTTGTTGCTTATATTCATCTACAACTTTTTTCATAATGAAAGCATCAAGTTTAAATAAACCAAGACTTAAATTTAGAACATTTCTATTATTTGACTTGATGAAACAAGATTCAATGATATTCTTTTTAATGTGTCATTACATGGGATTAAGGCTCTTGCTTGACTCCACTTAATAGGATGGTCTAAATCTCTCATATGTACGAATAATGCATTCTATATTTGCCCAGTTCTCACAGAATATTGATGTTGCTTGAGACGTTGTGAAAGAGATTTACCGGTCTGTCCGTAATAGACTTTATCACACTTTTTGCAAGGAATTTCATATATGCAGCCTGGAAGATCTTTAGGAGAATTTTTTTATTATTAAACTCTTGACATTAATATTACTGAAAATAACATTTATGTTAAATAGCTTTAAAATTCTAGGAATATCTAAAAACCTTTCATCATAGGGTAATTTTAGAATGTTATGATCACTAAATTCAAGTTTGTCATTAGTTGAATAAAATGTTTTTCTAGCTCTTTTCCATGCCACATCTATGAAAGTCCTTGGGTATTTAAGTTTCAATGCAATATCATAAATAGTTTTAATTTCAGCGTCAATAAACTGCGGGCTACAGACACATAAAGAAAGCCCTTAGGAACATCCCAGAAAAAAAAGAGAATTTAACATTTTGATGGTGATTGGAGTAGTAATGAACAAAAGAGGCAATGTTAGTTGATTTACGAAAGACTAAAAAGGTGAAATTTCTATCATTTCTATGGACAGTTACATCAAGAAAATTCAAATTACAATTTCTTTCTTCCTCTACAGTAAATTTTATAGAAGGGACTAAATTATTGAGATTATTAAGGAATTCCTGGAGATTTTCGTGAACTGGCCAAATACAGAAGATATCATCCACATATCTGAACCAAATAACTTTTTGGGGCAAAATTCTTGGTAAGAGTTTTGTCTCCAAAAATTCCATGTAAATATTGCTAAGGACAGGAGATAAGGGATTACCCATAGCCATGCCAAACTTTTGTACAAAAAATTCCCCTTATTAAGTATGTATATATATATATATATATATATATATATATATATTATATTGTATATATATATATATATATATATATATCATACATATAACATATATTATATTACTAATAGATATATATATATATATATATATATATATAGATATATATATAGATATATGTGTGTGTGTGTGTGTGTGTATGTGTGTATCATATATGCGTGTGTCTCGTATAAATATAAATATAAAATAATATATATATATATATATATAGATATATATATATATATATATATATATATATATATATATATATATATATATATATATATATATATATATTCACTTCACCATGATTCATATACTTGCATAAAGCTACAAATGTCCTTTAACATCCAGTTCGCTCTACCTCAGAATTAATATATTTTCATAGATGTTAACCGAAGGGGAATTATTTAGTTGATAATATTTTCATCCTCTCGTGAATTCGAACCAGTGGACAGAAGAAAAATCAGAACTCCAGTGACATTTCCGATTCGGCCAGCAAGGACATTTATATATATATATATATATATATATATATATATATATATATATAATATATATATATATATATATATATTATATAGCATATGCTTCAGCCAAAGCCTCGACTATAGCTTTGGCTGGTGCTCTTGGCTACGCACATTATACCATTACGGTAAAGACTGAATCACGATTAGTACCCGAAAAACTCCATCTTTTTTTTCCGTATGAACCTAATGGATTGCTAGAATAATCCAGTAATAAGATGCGTCTCAGTGTAACATAGACTTTCAATGTGATTAAACGAATCGAAGATTTCGCTCTGAGAGAATGTGATCTTCATCCAGTTCTCCTTTCTGGAATGATATTATCTATTAGCGCATGTAATTAGAGAACTATCTTTTCAACATTTTGCTGATCTCTGAGAGGGCCACTAGTTCGAAGAGATAAAACTGAAGAAAGATGCTGCTATACACTGGCACTTTTATATATGTCATATATTCATAGCCTATCTGTTATTGGAGTAAGTTTAAAATCAAATACTAAAAGTATTTTCACTGGGGTGGAACCTTTCCTCTATTCGATTCAAAATTTCAGAAGTTTAGCTTAGACATAACTTCATAGTTCAGACTCAACAGTAAACCGACTTTCACAGCTTACAGAGAGTGTAATGTCCTATCACTGTTCCGTCATCAAGTATCAGTGAATAAAGAGACCTTTCCAACGTCATATATAATAATAAAAGAAACACCAATCATTCTTAATCGATCCCTCTCGTCTGATACGAACGAAATTCCCGACCTCCACCCAAACAGAAAACCGCTATTTGTTTTGGAAGCCCAAACGGGAGATAAACCGGAACTCTTCAAATTCATAGCGTTTGTGTCATCTATCACCATTAGGCTTATTTGCCCCCCCCCCCCCCGCCCCCCCCCCCGCCCCCTCCCTCCCTACCTTACTTATACATACATCCAATATTTGGACAATTCAGAATTAAAAACACACTCCCAATAAAGATGAACGGTATGAAGGCCTGAAAAAAAAAAGCTTCAATAAAGCGCTAAGAGAATAACCAACGCACCAAAGAAATGTAAATGAAGGAAGTGATCTTCCCAAAGAAAAACAAACAATGAACAACAACCACAAGAAAATAAACATCGTTTATATTTCTCCCAACATTTCTGGTAATCTTGAAGTAAAAATATTACTTCACTCCTTCACCCACAACCCCGACTTATCTATAAGGATAGAAAGAAGAGGTGTGGGGCGGTGGTTTCCGTCGTCTCCATCAGTCTCTCTCCATCACACTAATGAGAAATAAGGAGATGACGACGTCGCAATCTCGCTCAAGGTGATGGAGATGTCACATTAGCGATGCGTCCTGTTTGAACTGATGACTCCTTTATCAGTCAGTCTCTCTCTCTCTCTCTCTCTCTCTCTCTCTCTCTCTCTCTCCTATCTAAAACTAATTTCCTCTGACTTGTTGGAACCGAAAGGAATTTCATGTACATCTCAGGGTAATTATCTCCTTTAAGCGGGAAGTATTATTTGCTGTGTGTAACAGGTGTAGTATACAAGTAATAAACTCCACACGACACATGACGCCGTCCAGTCTGGGACGAGGAACCCTCGCCACTGACCCTTGGAAGACTTCTGAAAAGAGTGGCCAGTTAATGATTTTCAGATGTCTTAAATTGACAGGTAACAAAATAACTAAATGAATTACAAAGCATACATATAACAAATAACGGTGAAATGTCTTTCTATACCTAGTACATCATAACAGCAAGACATCGTAAAAATTCCAGCTTTATCATCGTTAGTTCTTCCTTCGATATTCTATTAAGGTTCACTTCTTTCAAAGTATTTTCTTATAATAATATCTGACATACTTTGCGCCTTCAACGTCAAGCTTCCATTAGCATGAATTACGAACCTGAATACATTACGCTTTCATCAATATTAATTATTTTACATAAACTTTAACGCATTGTTTCGTCAAACTATATTCGTCACACTCTTAATCTTCCATCGAACTAAATATAACTTGATACATTTTCCTTGGTTATTTTTGTTTTCCTGTTTGATATAATATTATTTATCATCTTTTGTTCAGTTAGGATTTTACAATTCCAATTACAACATATCAAAGATTTTTGTCTTGAAGATGGAAACTAGTCTACTACGAAGAAAATGACCAGTCTTGTCGTCACAGCTTTAACTGGCAGGCATTGACCATTATGGACGTACGCGGTGCCATTCTGTCCCTACTATCGTCGTTATCCAAATGAAGCTTTATCTTTGAAAACTTTTTTATGATCCTTAACACATCTTCCATTCATCTTCTTCTTCTTCTTCTTCTTCTTCTTCTTCTTCTTCTTCTTCTTCTTTCTCTACAAGCTTGTCCCTATTTGGGGTCGCTGTAATGGTTCTTCAAAACACACCTCTATCTCCCTCGGTCCAGTGCATCCTCTTCTCTCAATCCCAACTCCCTCATATCTCTCTTCCCACAGTCAATCCATCGCAATTTTGGTCTACCTCACCTGGTCCCATCTTCATCATCCTCCTTATCGGGTGGTCTTTCATTCATCTCTTCCTCGCTCATGGTACGCAGCAATGATATCCAAATCTTCCTTCTCTCATTCACTTCCAATCGTTTTATCCGCTGTCTAATCTTGTGTGTCATTTCATTGTCTTGTAGCTACAGTGTCACGATTCAGACCGCCTGCCTATCCAGAGAGACTCGCACTTCGTCACAAGGGCTGAATCAGGCAAGACTTGGGTAATGACAGCGATTGTGATGATGATGATGGTGGCGACATTCCCCTCTCACCACCTTTTTATCGAGCCTTCCCGTCATTTGCAATATTGATTATCGGATACTCCTCTTACTTCATGGTCGGGGGGACTGACAGACGATTGTCGACATCAATCAGATGGAAATGAGCCAATTAACTCACGTACTGAATGCAGGGAACCAAGTTTGCATGATGCCAGATTTGACCTTTTTCTTATTTGCTTTTCTGTTTCAAAATATAAACCTCGGGTGCTTATAACATTTAGGGTATGTTGCCTTTCTTTTGTCTCAACAAATCTCCCTTTTTACAAACTATTCAGAGGCAGAGAAGTCAAGGTATTTTTTCAACAAGAGCTTATGGTTCAGTCTCCGACCAAAAGACAATGATTACTTTTCCAACCTCAGACAACAATCGTGACTGATTCTTTGCTATTGAATAACTTATCTTTTCATTCTTCTTCTTCCTCTTCTTCTTCCTCTTCCTCTGCTTCTTCCTCCTCTTCTTCTTCTTCTTCTTCTTCTTCTTCTTCCGAGCTTTAACCCATTTATATATGGGGGTCGACGTTGTGAATGAGTCGTCTCCATCAATTTCTGTCCTGTGCGTCGTTGTCATTAATAACTTATCTTTTCACTGTTTCAGCATTATCAACCATCATGCGTGGTCGCATGCTTTTGAATCTATTTTCCTAATGGAACCTGTTTGCTTTTTTCTTTGTGACTTTAGTTTTAACCTCGAGCCTTTGACTAAAGAACAATATCGTTAGTTTTATCAATCACAATTCCAGTGTTCACCGGATGCATCGAAGTTTCGTATCAACGTACGGATTTGAGGGATCCCATAAAAAGCTTCCCAGGTCAAAAGATCAAAAATAACAAAATAGAAAATATCTATTACTGAACAAAACTGAAAAGGTGTCTGATTTCTCTTTCGCTCCTTTGTTTTTGAGATGAAGCCGCGACCTACTTTCTTGACGAAGAAAAAAGTCTGAGCGTTAAACACCTGTCCAAAGTTAGTTTTACACAGGTGTAACATCTGACCTTTCCTTTGAATGGAGATGTGAAACGCTCGAGGATCGTCTCTCTCTCTCTCTCTCTCTCTCTCTCTTCTCTCTCTCTCTCTCACACACACACACACACATAAACTCAAGAAGCACGTTCATTGTGCCACAATCGTGCACTTAGCAGGACCATCCTATCACTACACTTAAATCGTGCCTGGACGCTGAAGGCGATACACGGTTCCGAACACCGTTTCACGTCTCACTGTCGCCTTTCAGTATGAACGGGGCGAAGGATACTCAAGCTCAAAACGTATAGTTTGGCCTTGCTTCTATAGCGTTAAAGGTTTTGCTTACTTCACGTTTGATTCCTTGTATAGACGCTCGTTACTCTTCTACAATTCACTTCACAGTCACGTCTCACTTCCTCAATCACAGGCCATTCACAAGCTTCTCCAGACATCATAATATGCAATGTCAAGTCCTTATATTTCTTACAGTTAGCCATATCAGTTATTCTTCTCAACGCCCTAGGGCCAAACCCCTGTAATGTAGGTCCTTATATTTTTTGCAGCTCCCCTTATCAGTTAGTCTTCTCAACTCCACTTCCCCCCTCCCTCCTCCTCAGAATAAATAACTCACACTCCCTTAACTTTTGCTTTCCCTTCAGAAATATTCCAACTAACTCCCACTCAACTTTTTCTTGTTTCTCCATTCCAAGTGCCTTAACCCCTTAACCTGGAAACGATCCCTGCTACATCAGTTGTGAAATAAATTTCATTCCATGATTTTAAATTTATTATTGCCTTTATGTATATTTAATGTATTATTATTTTGCCTCTAGACTCTTTTGCTATTTATTTAAAAAAAACATAGAAGGCAAGGGAGTTTAGAGGTTGTTTGTCAATAGATGGCTCTGCTGTCCAGTTTTACTTTATCTTCCAGTTTGAAGATCCTTGGAGAAAAATCAGCAGAGTATTTATCTTGAGGAAAACTGATGGAGGAAAGGCAGTCTTTTAACAACTCTCATTGTATAAAGGGTGGAGCAGTTATTGTCCATGGACTTATATTAACTGCTCATCATCATTTACATAATTTGGCTGTTTCTTGTTTCAATGAATTTATCAAGGATTTTATAACCAGCCATGGAGTGACTTAATCTCTTCGTCCCGCTCTGCGGAACCGTCATCATTACCCCCACTCTTTGGACAGAAGACTACTGTATCGACTACTTAAGGATATAGCCTCTTAAACCCCGTAAGTCCTTCTATGTTTGTGGCATATTTATTGATTTAGGTTTGGAGGTCAAAATATCTTTAATTATTTAAAGTAATTATCCAAATCTCATATCCCATTTAAAAATTAAGGCTCTATATTCTTAAATATTTACGTGGGTTTTAAGTTTATCCACTTAATTATATTAATTTTGTTGTAAGGTTATGTTCGTTATGGTAGTACCTTATTTAACTTTGTAATTGTTTGAATAGGTATATCATTATATTTTTTAGCCTTACTTTAATCGTTAAGAGGTTTAATTACATTATTGTATTTTCTTGTTGGCATGTAATCGCGTATTGAGGGTGTGATTTTCGCATTTTAGTTTTATTTGAGGTGTGATTTTCACAATTTAATTTTTACCCGTGTTTACTGTTGCTTTGCTTGCAAGGGTTATATTTCGTTATTTTTGTTATTTCACAGATTTTGTAGAGCTGGTCGGAATAGGCTGGGGGAGTAGATCCTTCCACAACTAAAAACCTTAGCGGATCTATTCTAGTGACATTGGTGCTAGGGTCTTATTTAAACATTGAAGATCTTTATACTTTTTGTAAATAAATGTTAATATTTTTATTGTTGTTGTTTATTAGCCCTGTGTGCCATGTCTGCCTTCAGCATTCATTATTTTCGACATGGCGCCCGAACAGGGACTTGAGATTAGTAGTCTTAGGTTAGCATAATTCATAGGTGGGTCTTAGTCGCAGAGCAGGGGGTTTTGTTGATCTTAATTTCTTTTACTAATTTTACATTATTTTGCATTTTGTTTAGTGTACTTATTTATCACCACTTGAAATGGCTAAAGAATTAAGTTTTTTGAAAGCTAATAGAGGCGTTATTAGGGCTCAAGTAACTAAGTCTTATAATAGTATACGTGACTTTGCTGATTTGTCTTCTTCTCAAAAGGCTGCGTTAATTTTAAAGTTTAAAGGGTTTCGTGATGAATTGCTGGTGTTGGATAACAAGGTTTTGTCGTTGTCTTGGTCAGATACTGAAGATGAGTCTGTTCTGGAAAGAGAATATGATAACATTCAGGAGTATAAGGACAAAATAATTGAAATGTTGTGTATCTTGGAAGCTCCAGTTGCCACAGACCCCCGTAATTTGGTTGAGGTTTCGCGCAGTTTGCTAAGGAGTCCGACAGCACCATTGCCTGTGTTTTGTAGTACAGAAGGTGAAAGTTTTCAGTTGTTTTTAAGACAATTTGAGGAAACTGTTAGTAAGTTTTTATACACGGATTATGATAAATTGCTGCTATTGAAGCAGCAAATATCGGGTAAAGCTTCCTTTTTAATTGACTCTTTAGAAGCTGATAAACAAACTTACTCTTGTGCTACAGCCCTTTTACGATCAGCTTTTGCTTCTACTATAACTCAGAAGTTTAATGTTATTTCACAGATGTCTACCATGACATTAAGTTATGATTCGGAACCATTTCAGTACATTAGCAACATTAGGAAAGTTCAAGAGGCATTTAAAACTTTGAAAATAACTGTTGATGATGTGATGCAGTATTTTTTCTTGAAAGGTTTGAATGAGACTTTCAAAAATCAGCTGATACAAGTAACTAATCAAACACACCCTGGTCTTGATGAAATTGTTACTAGATTTTTTGATGCTAATGAACGATATGAGTGTGCAAGACAGTCATATAAGGCTAGGAAAAGTAGAGCCGATGTTAAAGTTTCATCTCCAAAATTGCACAAGAAATCAAATGTTATCAATTTGGCCAGTAAATTAACCTTACTTGAGGAAATTAATCCATTTGAAATTTGTACAGTTTGCAGCGATGTTAAAGGTAAAGAAAAACATCCTATAAATAAATGTTCTACGTATCAAAGTGCTAAAGACAAAATTAACAAATTAAATTTGTTGAAAGGATGTGTGAAATGCGCAAGTCTTGCTCATGATAAGTCTTCATGTAAATTTAAATTTGCAAGACGTTGTTTTCTCTGTAAAGGTTGGCATTTTGTCTTCTTGTGTCCCTCCGATGTTAAGGGGAATAACCTGGTTAAGGGAGCTGAGGAATCAAAACCTACAGCCAGTTCTGCTGTTTCAAGTGATAACTCAAAGCACACACTGAATAGCCTGATATTTTTACACTGTGATGGTGGTATCAATTCTATTTTGCCTACATTTTCCTGTAAATTTAGTAATGGTAAACGCTTTAGAGGGCTTAATGATAGCGGGAGTCAGGCTACTTTTATTTCAGCTCATTGTTTAAGGGGTCAGAAATTTAAAGTTCTTAAAGAAAACCTTGAATTGATCATCAATGGATTTAATGGCCCAAAGACTTATCAAGCTAAGCTGATTGAAGTAAATATTAAATTTGGTGATGATTTTCACACAGTTCAAGCTATGTGCATCCCAGAAATAAACATTAATTTGAAATATCCAGGTTTAAGTAAGATTGTAAATAGTTTTATTAATGCTGGGTATATATTAGCTGATGAAGAACTCACTGATAACTCTGAAGAAATAATGAATATTGATTTTGTTTTGGGAGCCAATGCTGCTCATTGTATCATGGCAAAGACTGTTAGGTTTGGTCTTTGTGATCCTTCTGTGTATCTCCAAACAGGGCTGGGAGTCATGCTAACAGGGGAGAGGATGATTAATAATTTACCGTATCTTTCTGTTCAAGCAAATAAGCTAATGAGCTTGTGTTCTAATGTTGGAGAAGTTGGGGATCCTGGGGCTGAATTATCGTTGGATGGTTTGGGATATTCAATGGTGTCGTGCAGTGATGCACTGGGACAAGGTGACTTTGTGGGAAGCAGTTCCAATGTTTGCATTAGTAGTGATTGTACTCTTGAAGATGAGGAACTTGATAGGGCTGCTGTTAGAGTTCTAGAAGAACATTGTACTAATATTTTGCATAAGGATAGCATTGATTTGTGTGATGACACGGTTGAAATAAATGAAGGCTTAATTAAATATTTGCTCCATAATACTATCCGTAACACTGATGGTAGGTTGATTATGCCTTTGTTGTGGAATGGCAGAGTTGCTCATCTTTTGGGAAGGAATTTTAACCTTGCTAAACAAATTTTGAGTTCTAATTTACGGAAACTCCTCAAAAATAAGGAGTATCTCAAGTTAATGGATGATAATGTCAAGACGCAAGAAAGTTGGGCATCATTGAAAAAGTTTCAAATCTTGATCAGTTTATTCAGGAACATCCAGAACATAGTTTTATGGCTCATATGGGTGTTTTTAAGTTAAGTCATGAAACCACCAAATGTAGGATGGTATTTTTGTCAAATTTGTGCGAGAAGAGACCAAATGGATCTTCAATTAGTCATAACCAGGCTATGTGGCCGGGTCCTTGTATTAACCAGAAACTTTCTATAGCATTGCTGCATTTAAGATTTGACCAGTATTTGCTTTGTTTTGATCTTAAACAGGCTTTTTTGCAGATAGCTTTAAATTAAGTTGATCAGAATAAACTTTTGTTTCTTTGGTTTAAGAATGTTAGTAAGGGAGACTTTACTCTTGAAGTGTACAAGAATATGAGGTTAAGTTTTGGACTAAGATGTAGTCCAACATTGTTAATGGTTGCTCTCTATAAAATTCTGATGATTGATGTTGAACATGATTCTGAACCAGTTAGAGAATTAAAGAAGCTAATATATGCTTTGATGTACATGGATAACGGTGCTGTGACTGCGAATGATTATGGTAACTTGAAGTTTGCCTTTGATCATTTGAATAGTATATTTGCACCATATAAATTTGAACTACAACAGTTTGTTACTAACAACCAGAACATACAAGATGACATTAATGATCTTTTGCCTGAAAATGTTCCAGATACAGTTAAATTGTTTGGCTTGAGATGGAACAGACAAGCTGATAGCCTTTTGACACAAAAGCTAAATCTTGAAATTTCAGCTGATACTAAGAGACTTGTTCTCAAATCTATTGCTTCAAATTTCGACCCCTATAATATTAATGGTCCCATTTTGAATAGGGCTCGTATTTTCATGCATGAATTGCAAACAGATAAGCAACTTGGATGGGACACTAAGCTTCCCGAGAATAAAGTCCGTGAGTGGCGTAATATTGTAAAGCAGCTGAATTCAACTCCTGAATGATCTATTCCTAGAGTAATTGGAGATAAGAATGGATGTTATAGATTGATTGCTTATACTGACAGTAGTAAACTAATGTATGGAGTAGTCGTCTTTATTCAGGATACTGAGACAAAGCAGGCAAGTTTTGTATTGGCTAAAAACAGAATTGTTAATAAGCAGTTGGAAGGTAAAAGTATTCCATCATTAGAATTTCAGGCCATTTTTCTTGGAACAGAAACATTGATTGAATTGAAGAGAGAGTTGTCTGGTCCTTTGTGTGTGAAGCCTGTCAATATTTGCGAGTTGGTATTATGCACAGATAGTTTAGTTTCTTTGAGTTGGATTAATGGTTATGTGAATAAGTTGGAAAAAAATGAACAAAAGCAGCACTTTCATATTAAATCGTTTAAATCAGATAAGTAAACTCTGTGAAGAAAACCCTGTGAAATACAAATTTGTTAGTGGAGTTATGAATCCTGCTGACTGCATCACAAGATGTGTTTCTTATAAGCAACTGTTGAAAACTACTTACTTTACTGGGCCCCCGAATCTTGCTGATGAATGTTTGGCAGCTGAAGTTAATAAACCTGAAATCATGGAGGTCATTGTTCCTAACCCTCTAGCAAAGGCTGACCCAATCAATGTTATGATTGGTATTGCTCCCTCTGATTGCAAGGCAGAAACTGGGAATCGAGGAGAGCATTTGATACCTTTGGATAGATTTTCTGACTTTAAACGTCTTGTTAGAGTAAACTTGTGTGTTTTGAAGTTTATTCATAACATCAAACTTAAATTGAAGGTTAAATATCCTGAGAGGTTTGGGAATTTTAACTACCCTAAAATTGTATCTTGAAGCCTACAGGAATGTTATTAGGGTGGAACAAGGTCTTGGATTTCCTGAAGTTTTTGCTTATTTTGAAAGTGGTGATAAACGGTTTATGGCTGTTCCAAATATTGTGGCTCAACTGAATATCTATATGGATAAATTTGGTATTTTACGAGTTAGATGTAAAGTCCCAAAATGGAAACAGGATAATTACTTGCATTTTCCTATTCTCTTGCACAAAGATAGTAAATTAACTAATTTGATTGTTTTGGATATGCATCAGAAGTTTGGTCATTTGGGACTGTATGCATTGTTATCAGAAATGAGAAAAAAATTCTGGATTCCTCATTATTTCTCGGTAGTTAAGAAGATCCTCAAGGGTTGCATTCAATGTAAAAGATTTAATGGACGAACGGTTAAACTGAATCAGAGTAGTTATCGTGATTTTAGAATTAATCCTCCTAAAATTCCATTTAGTTATATTTTTGTTGATCATTTGGGACCATACTATGTTAAAGTAAATGGTAAGAAAAGTAAAGTATGGCTTTTGTGTTTGACTTGCTTATGGACGAGAGCAATTAATTTGAAACTTTGTTTAGATCTCTCAACCAAGGAATTTTTACGCTCTCTTCAGATGCATTGCTTTGAATATGGTATCCCACAGTTAGTTTTGTCTGATTTGGGTTCACAGATAGTTGCTGGCGCAAATTTAATCACCAATTTTTTGAACGATTCTGAAGTTCAAAGCTATTTCCATCAAAACAATGTTAAGCCAATAAAGTTTGAACAGTACTTCAAAGGATGCAACAAATTGGGAGGGTTGGTAGAAACTTGTGTTAAACTCACAAAAAAGTTGCTCTACAGTTCTATACAGAAGCATGTCTTGGATTTAAGAGATTTTGAGTTTTTTGTAGGCCAGACTGTACATTTGCTTAACAAGCGTCCCGTTGCTTTCAAGGAAGCCCTTAGAGATACCATGGGTAATGAGATTCCTGATCCTATAACACCAGAAATTTTGATACACGGACGAAGTTTGCCTTCTGTTAGTATTATTCCTGAGTTACATGATGTTGATGATGATCCTGCTTGGCTTGCCAAAGGAAATAATGTGGGTAATATTGTAGATGGTTATCGGGAACTTGGGAAAGTTAGACAGAAGTTAATTGACCTGTATCACTCTGAATTTGTTAAAGATTTGATTTATCAGGCTACTAATGATAAGGATAGGTATAGACCCGTCACACATAATAAGCTTAAAGTTGGAGATGTGGTGCTCTTAAAAGAGTCTAATATGAAACCGGTCAGTTATCCAATGGGTGTAGTGAGGGATGTTGTTGTTAATGATATAAATGAAGTTACAGGTGCAGTAGTGTTGAAGGGAGCTACTAGAGAACTTGTAAAACGTCATGTTACGTCTCTCATTCCAATTTTGAGTTGCTGCGAAACTGATGATCTGGGTAATATTGATAAATGTGATAGGAACCCATTAGTTGTAAATAAGGTTAAAAGAAAAGCCGCAGTTGATAGTATGGCTAAAACTAAGGCTATCCTTTCAGACATGAATAATTGAGATTTGGTGATGGTTTTTAATTTTTCTTTGATTCAAATTTGTTGTATAAAATCAAAAAATTTGAATCTCCCCCTTGGAGTGTGAAATAAATTTCATTCCATGATTTTAAATTTATTATTGCCTTTATGTATATTTAATGTATTATTATTTTGCCTCTAGACTCTTTTGCTATTTATTTAAAAAACATAGAAGGCAAGGGAGTTTAGAGGTTGTTTGTCAATAGATGGCTCTGCTGTCCAGTTTTACTTTATCTTCCAGTTTGAAGATCCTTGGAGAAAAATCAGCAGAGTATTTATCTTGAGGAAAACTGATGGAGGAAAGGCAGTCTTTTAACAACTCTCATTGTATAAAGGGTGGAGCAGTTATTGGCCATGGACTTATATTAACTGCTCATCATCATTTACATAATTTGGCTGTTTCTTGTTTCAATGAAGAATTTATCAAGGATTTTATAACCAGCCATGGAGTGACTTAATCTCTTCGTCCCGCTCTGCGACAACGATTTACTACCTCATCAACATCGTGGATTATATGTCTTCGCCCTTATGGGAACCGTCATCATTACCCCCACTCTTTGGACAGAAGACTACTGTATAGACTACTTAAGGATATAGCCTCTTAAACCCCGTAAGTCCTTCTATGTTTGTGGCATATTTATTGATTTAGGTTTGGAGGTCAAAATATCTTTAATTATTTAAAGTAATTATCCAAATCTCATATCCCATTTAAAAATTAAGGCTCTATATTCTTAAATATTTACGTGGGTTTTAAGTTTATCCACTTAATTATATTAATTTTGTTGTAAGGTTATGTTCGTTATGGTAGTACCTTATTTAACTTTGTAATTGTTTGAATAGGTATATCATTATATTTTTTAGCCTTACTTTAATCGTTAAAAGAGGTTTAATTACATTATTGTATTTTCTTGTTGGCATGTAATCGCGTATTCAGGGTGTGATTTTCGCATTTTAGTTTTATTTGAGGTGTGATTTTCACAATTTAATTTTTTACCCGTGTTTACTGTTGCTTTGCTTGCAAGGGTTATATTTCGTTATTTTTGTTATTTCACAGATTTTGTAGAGCTGGTCGGAATAGGCTGGGGAGTAGATCCTCCACAACTAAAAACCTTAGCGGATCTATTCTAGTGACATTGGTGCTAGGGTCTTATTTAAACACATTGAAGATCTTTATACTTTTTGTAAATAAATGTTAATATTTTTATTGTTGTTGTTTATTAGCCCTGTGTGCCATGTCTGCCTTCAGCATTTCATTATTTTCGACATCAGTGACGCCCCCCCCCAACCCCCCCCCCCCCACCCCCCCCCCCCCCCGCCCACAATTTCCCAGGTTCCTTCTACACTAATTTGAGTCTACACAAAGTAATTTAGCTTCTATGTGATAATATTTCATGCTACTGAGCGCACTAGTTTTAATCATATCAATGGATCCTATCATAATTCATAGGTCCATTCATTTATTTCCAGTCTTCTCTTCTCGCCCCTACGACAGAAATCCCTAAAAAAACCTGAATATTTAGCAATTTTTTTTTCCTACGCGACCTTCTGTCGAGAGATCTGAACAGAGGCACAATTGACGCAACACAAACATTCAAACGAACACATGGCTCACTTTTCGCTGTCACATTACTGATTGGTTGAGTTGTTCAACATGGCGTCGCAGTGACTAAGGTCACCAACAACCTTCCTACGGTACTGACTCCCCGATCGCTTCTTATTAGGTCAATCTTCGTCCAGCGCTCAATCAATATACTGAGTTGGGTTGAATATAAAATTTAGGCCATAGGCTAAGCAGTGGGACCAATGAGTTCATTCAGCGCTGAAACAGAAATCGACAATAAAAGGTTTGAAAGGTGTAGCAGGAGGAAGACCTCGAAGCAGGTGCACTATGAATCAATTGTTGGGAGAGGGTGGAAATCAAATGAAGAAAGAGAATATGAACAGAGGTACAGTAAAAAGAACGAAAGTGGTTGGAGCTTGGGGCCGAAGGCATGCTTCAAATAACCGCAAGTAATGCCTACAGTGCACCGCATGAGGTCCACTGACGGAACTACCAATCCACCCCCCGCCTCTACGGGGTCAATCAATATATTACGCACCGCGCATCATTTTGATTCAAGAAACGGGAGCAATAAAACGTGGAAAACATTTCTCGCTTATGAATAATCACCTGACAAATAATAATTAGCTATGAATTAGAGGCCATTTAATACGGACAAACAATGCTTACGTTTGAACAACTGCAATGATCAATGCGGACAAACAAACAGTGCTGACTTACGAATAATTACACGGCACTAATCTTCGCAACCATCCCTCTCGAGAGAGAAATGACGAGGCGATTTCAAAAATACTGATATGACATAAAGGCCTTCATACCGAATCATGTCAACAGCTTCGATTATTTTGAATGTGGGAATATTTAAATATTCGCGTCACACTGACTAGGTTTTATTTATCTATTTATTTATTTATTTTTTTGCCTTTTTTTTCTTTTAGAGAGAGAGATCTTGCACTTAGGAGGTGAGGAATAGCATTTTTCGTAACTAATCCCATATTCCCAAGACGAAGCAAATGTTTATTTTTTCTAATTAATTACATTAATTAAAACGAGACAGTGATTTTAAAAAATTAACTCTAAGATAATTAATTACATAAACTGAGACAAGAATGTGATTTATACAACTGCAATTCTTAAATGCGACTGCCTTGCAACCTTGCACATTGCAAAATGGTAAAATGAGAGAGAGAGAGAGAGAGAGAGAGAGAGAGAGAGAGAGAGAGAGAGAGAGAGAGAAATTACGATTCTTTTACAGCAGGGGTGTCAAACTCAATTTCTTTCGAGGGCCAATTATGCATTTGGTTATGGTCTCGAGGTCATCAAAGATTTGGTAATGACTTATTCCTTATTCCTTATGACCCATTTATCAAGATTTGCAATAAAAGAGCCTTATTGCCAGCAATTATAATATGAAATAAATTAATAAATTATTGTCATATGAATGGAAGGTGAAACTTATTATGTCTCGTTTTAACAGTTTATTAACTTTTCCTCAGTTCTAACAGTTAAAGTAGCTCGAGTTGAAAAATCTCTTGGCATCTCGCGGGCCACTTAAGACCATCCCCCGGGCCATGAGATTGACACCCCTGTTTACAGAAATATTTGCAACCGAGTATAATTACATGTATAAGAGGAATGCGAGGGAAACGGAACGAAACGACAAGACAATATTAAAAATCATGTGTTAGGCCGATCGTGTTATGCGCAACTCTCCGAAAAACACCATTTTTATTTATTCATTTATTTTTTGCCATAAAACCATAATAGCACAAAGATTTGACAATCAAGGCATTCCAACAAAGAAGACGAATAACTTTAAATGACAGCAAGTGTCCTCACTCGTGCACATGATCAAAAGACACAAAGATACTGAGAGAGAGAGAGAGAGAGAGAGAGAGAGAGAGAGAGAGAGAGAGAGAGAGCAATACAACGCAGGGGGAGAATATCTGTCCAGTGGCCACATGGACAATTGCCGAGAGCTCCCGGGAAGGACTGCACCGAACAATCAGCTGATGCCTCCATATACAAGAGGCTGAGTCAGCGCACTGCTTCCCCGACGCCAAAGAAGTCGGACAACAAGAGAGGAAAAGCCTCTTCAAGTCACCAGTCTGTCAAATTTGATTCACCAAAAGGGTTCCTTTATTCAATTCTTTCATCAAGTCCTTGAAGTGGTCATGTGATAGAAAAAAAAAATGTTTTCTTGAAGGGCCATTTTTGGGTGATTTTGCCTCGTGAGTCAATGGTATTATTTACTTATGTGCGTTGTATGTTGTGGTTAAGATAAAAAAAATATGAAGGAAAATGTGCTGTCTCCCTCTAAGCGCGAAATACAACATCATACAGACTTGAAAAATGAATAGTAATCACTCGATTTTAAATTCATTCCAAAAGGGTGTGAACAGCGTTTCCATAAGGGCCCTTACCTGGAACACAGGGCACTGGTAGCATCTTACCTGGAAACAAGAAAAGTGTGAGAACATGGGGTACTTGTGGAAGGAGGTTGGCAGAAAGTGTAAAATCTTCTCAAACAAACTATCCACCCCAAGATAAGATTCCGCGGCTCCCTCAGAAAGTTGCAAGAACTATACACAGGTTAATCTAATCTATGAAGTTACTTCTCAAGATCACAACTGTTTCTTGTAAGAAAATCTTTGACAGTCGTCCTTTTCATTTTCGTAAGTTGGTTCCATTCGGCCATTTGAGGTTCATCCATTCACCGTTACGTACAAACCCACATTTTACGTCCAAGAATCACATTTACGAAGTGAATGTAGAAGAATATAGAACATGAGCACCAGAGCCATTTCAACCCGATTCCCCATCCTTCCTGAAGCTCCCAAAATATCCTTATGGTTTTAAATGAATTATAGTCAGCGATTCATCGAAGAATTGGAGTATTGGGTTTGATAAATATGCTTAAATTGTTTTATCTAAATTTGGATGGTTATTTAAATATATAAACAGGGGGATATCTATCTATGTCGTCAGACCAACGTTTCTCCAAATAAACTATGATGGGCAAAATCGATACTGAACTTCATAAACTCTCTCTCTCTCTCTCTCTCTCTCTCTCTCTCTCTCTCTCTCTCTCTCTCTCTCTCTCTCTCATACACAGATATATATATATATAGTCCCGCATCGAATTCTTATGGAATATCCAAAAATGTTTAATAGCGATTCCATTTCTCCTTATAAATTAATCCAAAACTGCTTACACACAATAATGACGACACTTATAGAAAGTCGCTCACCCCTGAATATCAGATGGGAATAAAAAAAAATCCCAAAATAACAGACACAGCAAAACAAAAACGAATACCAAAGACAGATCCAATTACACGAGACATTTAAAAACGTCAATGAAAAAAATTGCAACTCACCCCGAGACCCATAACCTCAAACAAAATTTAAATGTTTTTCCTTAAAAAAAAATGAAAAACCTTCTCTTGGTCAAGCATAAGGAAAATACAAAGTCAGTCTTAAGGAATCCATCCAGGCTTATGGAAAAACTCGTCAAAACTTATTTTTGGAAAGGGCAAAGTTATGATTACAACGACAATCTAAACAGCGTAAGTATTCACGCCTTAAAACAAACTACAGATTATAAATTCGATATCTGAGAATTATATCAATAAACGGTAAAGATCTTATATATATAAATAATACTACCCTTGCTATTCCAGTAAAACTAATGAGATTACAGACATCAGTAGGTCAATTCCCTTTCGCGAATCCAAACATGAAAATCATTAAAAAAAATATATCAGAAGGAGATATTATTTAATATCCACAATACACCAAATCACTTCAGTAGAAATACACACACACACACACACACATATATATATATATATATATATATATATATATATATAATATATATATATATATATATATATATATATATATATTCTCAGCGTCCAAAATCCATCAAAGACCTAAGTGGTAAACAATTTGTAATAACAAACTCCCGTACATTCGGAACATGCAGACTCCCTCTCGTACATGAAAGAAAACAAAAAGAGAAACCGTCTCACTTCATTCTCAGCATCAACTCCTCCTGACATCCCACGGAGGTAGACCTCCTCACCCCGGTGAGTTATAGCTGGGAGATGATAAAAAATAACATTCCATGAATCCTTTTGCCCTGCTGGAATTCCGACTGGAAGATTGGACACATCCGCTGGATTCCAGCTGCCAAAGTTTTGTCGTTTTTGGCACAAAGTGGAGTAAATCTTCTATAATGAAAACAACTCGAAACTATCTATGGGTCGAAATATAATCAAAGGCTACGACAACTGGGTGTCACATTGAGCTTTTAAGATTCATTCATAAGATTCATTCATTCATTACATGTTTATGGTTAAATTAATTTACATTCAGACCTTAACACTGAGCTTTTAAGAAGTCCTGGATGATCAGCTGATGGTCAGTACAAACATCTCCATGATTTCCTCGTTGTTTCATGAATAATCTTCCGTTTACACGTAACAGAGTTATGACCGTATCAAGTGCGAGGTAACCAAACTGACAAGCAAACACACAAACACACACACACACACACACAGTCATACAGAAAGAACAACAGGCATACTGATTCCAAAAGACCGCCTCAAAACCCGTTTGAGTGGTCTATTTGGTGAGGTTGATTTATTTATTAAAAAATTTGTTTTAAATGGTGATAAATCGCGAATAAAAAATATTGTCCATAAGTCTATGAATACCTCAAAGGGGAGCTTGAAAGGCAAAAGTCGTATTTTTGCGTCGAACTCCGACCCAATAACCATTTCCTGGCTCCTTGCAGAAACGACCGACCGAGCCTGTGGTTATGGACTTCGGGGAGAAAATACGACGTCCAGCCCGAATTCTTCGAGGACCAAGGAATCCCGTGCAGGACCCCGAAAGAGATGACCCCCAAATCTGCCGAAAGGAAAACCTGTGTGTGAGTGCGTTCCAAAATACGACAGGAAAATGATGACCTTTCCGGGAAAGAAGTGATGATTTTCGAAAAGATGGAAATTTGTCCGAGTGTAATTTGGTTGAAATAATACGCCATTATTTTTAAACTCTCTCTTGATAGAGAGAGAGAGAGAGAGAGAGAGAGAGAGAGAGAGAGAGAGAGAGAGAATATGATGCCAGGAACTATGAGAGAGGAGAGAGAGAGAGAGAGAAGAGAGAGAGAGAGAGAGAGTAAAGCTGCCAGAAAATATGACAGACAAAAGCATAAAAGCCTTTAAGAGATAAACCGCCAACATAAACATCCCATTAGTTCCTCAGGTGCCAAAAGGAGAAAGGTGTTTTCCCCGGTGTAATGCGCATCGCTTCTCTCTATTATGTGAGAAGGATGAGAAGAAACCGCAGGCAGGGAGCTTACAAAAGGCAAACTGCTTCTGACAAGATGGAAAGCAGAAAGACTAGTGAAGGAGCGGGAGAGAGAGAGAGAGAGAGAGAGAGAGAGAGAGAGAGAGAGAGAGAGAGAGAGAGAGAGAGAGAAGTATAATAATTTTAGTTTACAGTGGGAACTAAGTTTCTTACATGAAATACTTCGTCAAATGATTCCGAACAAAACTCAGTTTTAAAGCGCCGATCTCTGGGGAGAGATGGTCACCGAAAAACAGGACCATATGGTCCCTGTGAAAAAAAAAAAAAAAAAAAAAAAAAAAAAACTATTAAAACTACGTACAAATTTACCATAAGCAATCATTTCCGAGCCCGATTCAATAGCTTGATACTTACAGGTAGATTGTTACCATTTACTGGGGCCTTAACTGACAAAAGCCTGAGCTGCTATTTCCGTCCTACTTCTGAGGATATGCAAATGATTTGATTAACTTGTTTGACGCAGAGAGTTTACCTATGAAATATTATATGCCCCTGGCTAAGCAACTTTTAAATCTTCCTAAAAGGTAAAAATAGTAAGTAGCATCGACTTCCCTCACTCTTTTCGGTCAATGTTCCAAACAAATCTTGTATTTATTGAATATGAATCTAGTATTTAGGCCAAAGGCCAAGCACTGGGACCTATAAGGTCATTCAGCGCTAAAATGGAAATTGAGAGTACAGTGTTTGAAAGGCGTAACAGGAGGAAGACCTCAGAGCAGTTGCACTATGAATCAAGTGTTAGGAGAGAGTGGAAAGTAAGACAGAAGAAAGAGAACATGAAAGGAGGTGCAGTAAAAGGAACGAAAGAGATTGTAGCTAGGGGCCGAAGGCACGCTGCAAAGGACCTTAAGTAATGCCTACAGTGCACCACATGAGGTGCACTGACGGCACTAACCCCACTACGGGGCTTGTTTTTATTGACCTCGATGTCCCGTCATCTCTCGAGTGCCTGACCCACAGATATCATGAAAGGACTCCACAGAGAGAAGGAAAAGCAGCTTGTCTCTCCATAATGGGAACTTGAGTCTGGCTTAAGCCACCTGGCGGAGGAGTGGCAGGTTTAGGACAGCGGTGGGGAATGTGGGATAAAGATGGGATTCCACACTTCTTCTCTGCTTCTCTCACCTTCCGCCTATTATTTCTCCTCTCTCATTTTCTCCTTCATTCTCAGTCACGTCCTTGTTACGTTAGCAGGATTTCGTTTGAGTCCTGTAATTTTCATGTTACTTGAGAGAGAGAGAGAGAGAGAGAGAGAGAGAGAGAGAGAGAGAGAGAGAGAGAGAGAGAGAGAGAGAGAGACTCGTAATATATCACCAATACAAAGTTTTCCTCTGTTTACAATCGCTTCTTGAGGTCGAATTTCCTCATTAGGAAATAATTAGATCAGCTTGTTCATCACATAACATCCTTTGCTCAAAAAATCTTGATTGAACTTAAGATAAATAAAATACTTCTATCTGCACAGGATGAAGACAAATTGAGTTTCGACTGAAAGAGAAACGAACTTTATGGGGAAATTCACTTCAAAGACAAACCCGCTTTTGCAGGGAAATTCCCCTAAAAGGGGGAAATCCGCTGATGGGGGAACTTATCTGAAAGGTGACACTCGTACCTAGTAGAATAAGCGATACCCACAGAAGACTCTCATCTTCAGGTCTTGTAAATAAGACCTGCCTTAAATTTACTTATTGAGTTGTTAATTTTTATTTCTAATGACTGATCTCTTCTTTCTGTATTGAGCATTACCTTGTTACTCCTTTCAAATGAACACTATATTCGTTGGAAGGTTGAATTCCAAGGCAATGGCCGCTTTGGTGACCATGTTCCTTATGTGTAAGGTTCATCCTCTGAATAATAAGAATAATTATGCAAGAATGATATACATAGGGAACCAGACTGAAGAATACTACTACAATTTGCATTTATTTTAATGTTAAGAGGTTAAGTATACATATTTTAGTTTAACCAGACCACTGAGGTGATTAACAGCTCTCCAAGGGCTGGCCCAAAGGCTTAGATATTTTGACGCGGCTAGGAACTAATTGGTTACTCAGCAACGGGACCCACAGCTTATTGTGAGACCCGAACCACATCGAGAAATTACAATTTCTATCATCAGAAATAAATTCTTCTGGTTTCACGTTGGCAGAGCGGGTAATCGAACCCGGACCCTGAGATCGGTAGTCAAACACGTAACCGACTCATCCAACGAGGAACATAACGTCAAGGGGTAGTAAATTAGGTAGACATATAAAATACCAACTCTGCTACTGATGCAGAGGGCAATATATTCCTAAGTTGCGCCGAAATGTATCAGATAAGATTTTCTCTCCCAATAAGCAAAACTGCTTAATTCGTTTAGAGAACCAGCATACAATAATGACTCCATTCCCCACAATGATTCGATTTTCAAATGAGGAATAGGACGAAGGAAGCGCCCAATCTGTTACGAAGGATTTACAATGACCAAATTCCTAATCAAAGGACGATTTATAACTCATTTCTATCTTGACGGCGAAACTATTATATGAATACTATAGTAGATTCACATCACCCGTGCATTATATGTCTAGGCCCGTCCCTTACGACGCTCCTGATTGGCTGCTGATAAGCAAATCACAAGGCTGGAAACCCTCAGTCTCTCTCGAGAGTTCATATAGGCAGGATGTATGCTCCACCTCTCCTGAGGGATATATCTTTCAAAAGTATCCCTCAGGAGAGGCGGGACACACATCCTGCCCATGTGAACTCTCGAGAGAGACTGAGATTTTCCAGCCTGTGATTGGCTTATCAAAAGCCAATCAGGAGCGTCGTAAGGGACTGGCCTAGACATCAAATGCACGGTTGATGTGAATCTACTTTGGCTACAAGAGAATGCGACTACGATTCAGCCCCTGCAGACACCAAATATGAAAATAGAAGTCGCAATGAATTAATACAAAAGAAATGAACGAAAGAATATGACAAAAGACGAAAATAAACGGATATAACAGAACCCGATAAACGAAAGTAAGAACAGAACATTCGTAAATAACAAAGCCATTAGTATCTCTTTCGGATACGTGACACAACACCATGACAAAGGCGAATAATATATATATATATATATATATATATATATATATATATATATATATATATATATATATATATATATATAAATGGCTTCAGGCCAATTCCGCCTGCATAAGCCTCTTCCGGTAATGCATAACTCTTGGCTTTTCCGTGAACTTGAGATCATCGTTCATAATACACGTTTGTTTGGAAGAGTAATGGATCATCCATTCCTGTGATCTATCGAGATATATTACGGGAGGCTGCCGTGTATCTCCTGATGAACGCCGTTTTATTACATATACATATACTATATATATATATATATATATATATATCTATATTTATATATATAGATATATATATATATAATTATATTATTATTATATATAATGTGTGTGTATGTATATACATACATACACACACATTATATACTCATATTATAATTATCAGTTAAATAAGATCTAAGTAATAATAATAATAATAATAATAATAATAATAATAATAATAATAATAATAATAATAATAATAATAATAATAATAATAATAATAATAATAATAATAATAATAATAATATTTTGGTAGAAGACCCTCTTTTATGCAAATGCTGTTAAAAAGAATGGCAAAATCAAGTGAATTGATTTTATATGTTGTTTTTTCTATTTTCCCTATAATTCGCTTCTCAGGCTCAGCGATGTTTTCTGAGTAACTGGCTAATATTCATATTGGGAATTTTCAAAAAATTATAAATGCTGAAGGTAATGTTTTATTAGAACAGGATCTCAGGCCCAGGTCAAGCAGGGGTCGTCGTCAGTGCCGGCATTATTCCGTAGGCGTAATTCAGTTCCGGGCCGGGGTCGTCTTTGGTTTAGGGCCCGGAACTGAACTACGCCTACGGAATAATACCGGCACTGACGACGGCCCCTGCTTGACCTGGGCCTGAGATCCTGTTCTAATAAAAGATTACCTTCAGCATTTATAATTTTTTGAAAAATTCCCAATATGAATATTGGCCAGTTACTCAGAAACATCGCTGAGCCTGAGAAGCGAATTGTAAGGAAAATAGAAAAAAACAATACATAAAATCAACTGCGCAACTGGAATACAATACTTACAAGCTCTGGAATAAGACTAGCAGAGGTTAATATCAGGAGAGGGATCTTCCAGGGCGACTCACTGTCCCCACTACTCTTCGTGGTAGCCATGATTCCCATGACAAAAGTACTACAGAAGATGGATGCCGGGTACCAACTCAAGAAAAGAGGCAACAGAATCAACCATCTGATGTTCATGGACGACATCAAGCTGTATGGTAAGAGCATCAAGGAAATAGATACCCTAATCCAGACTGTAAGGATTGTATCTGGGTCATCAGGATGGAGTTTGGAATAGAAAAATACGCCCTAGTCAACATACAAAAAGGCAAAGTAACAAGGGATAAAGCTACCAAATGGGAGCAACATCAAACACATAGATGAGACTGGATACAAATACCTGGGAATAATGCAAGGAGGGGATATAAAACACCAAGAGATGAAGGACACGATCAGGAAAGAATATATGCAGAGTCTCAAGGCGATACTCAAGTCAAAACTCAACGCCGGAAATATGATAAAAGCCATAAGCACATGGGCAGTACCAGTAATCAGATACAGTGCAGGAATAGTGGAATGGACGAAGGCAGAACTACGCAGCATAGATCAGAAAACCAGGAAACATATGACAATACACAAAGCACTACACCCAAGAGCAAATACGGACCGACTATACATAACACGAAAGGAAGGAGGGAGAGGACTACTAAGCATAGAGGACTGCGTCAACATCGAGAACAGAGCACTGGGGCAATATCTGAAAACCAGTGAAGACGAGTGGCTAAAGAGTGCATGGGAAGAAGGACTAATAAAAGTAGACGAAGACCCAGAAATATACAGAGAAAGGAGAATGACAAACAGAACAGAGGACTGGCACAACAAACCAATGCACGAACAATACATGAGACAGACTAAAGAACTAGCCAGCGATGACACGTGGCAATGGTTACAGAGGGGAGAGCTAAAGAAGGAAACTGAAGGAATGATAACAGCAGCACAAGATCAGGCCCTTAGAACCAGATATGTTCAAAGAGCGATAGACGGAAATAACATCTCTCCCATATGTAGGAAGTGCAATACGAAAAATGAAACCATAAACCACATAACAAGCAAATGCCCGGCACTTGCACAGAACCAGTACAAAAAGAGGCATGATTCAGTGGCAAAAGCCCTCCACTGGAGCCCGTGCAAGAAACATCAGCTACCTTGCAGTAATAAGTGGTACGAACACCAACCTGAAGGAGTGATAGAAAACGATCAGGCAAAGATCGTCTGGGACTATGGTATCAGAACGGATAGGGTGATACATGCAAACAGACCAGACGTGACGCTGATTCACAAAATCAAGAAGAAAGTATCACTCATTGATGTCGCAATACCATGGGACACCACAGTTGAAGAGAAAGAAAGAGAAAAAATGGATAAGTATCAAGATCTGAAAATAGAAATAAGAAGAATATGGGATATGCCAGTGGAAATCGTACCCATAATCATAGGAGCACTAGGCACGATCCCAAGATCCCTGAAAAGGAATCTAGAAAAACTAGAGGCTGAAGTAGCTCCAGGACTCATGCAGAAGAGTGTGATCCTAGAAACGGCGCACATAGTAAAAAAAGTGATGGACTCCTAAGGAGGCAGGATGCAGCCCGGAAACCCACACTATAAATACCACCCAGTCGAATTGGAGGACTGTGATAGAGCACAAAAAAAAAAAAATAATAAATAAATAAATAATAATAATAATAAGCTCTCCTAAAAACCCTGAACACGACCTGGAACCCCATATTGTAAACCATCAGTTTGGATAGACTGGTGATAGACAAAAACGATATAATAATAATAATAATAAAATAATAATAATAATAATAATAATAATAATAATAATAATAATAATAATAATAATAATAATAATATACAATTCGCACGAAAAGCAGCAACAGTCAAAAGAGGATTTTTTCTCTTTAGAAAACGTGGCAACGCTGTTAACTGATTTCTCGTGATATTTCTCAAATTTTATAATTCACAGTTTGAAAACAAACACTGGGTCTGTGGTAAGTACTGGCGAGAGTAAGATAAAAATTTTTTTACATTTTGCTCCAGTTCAATTTTCTATTTATGTGCTGCGTTTTGTATTAGGTTAAAATTTTAAAAATAAATAAACAAAATAGAAAATTTTTTAAAAATAAATTCTTGGAAATTTATTTAAAAATCTTTTTTAATGGAAAGCATGAATGTCAATGAGAGTAATGGGAAACAAAATCAGTGAATAAAATCATAGTTATATTTGGCCGACTTTACCAATTAAAACGAAGTCAATAATGACTTTTTACATCTTCTTCAGAAGGGTTCGCCATCAACTTGATAAAATCCACCGATTTAGAGTCAGCTCCAAGAAGAATCTGGATCTCTAAGGAAAAAGAGAGAGAGAGAGAGAGAGAGAGAGAGAGAGAGAGAGAGAGAGAGAGAGAGAGAGAGAGAGAAGAGAGAGAGAGATAGAGAAGAGAGGAGAGGGAGAGAGAAGAGAGAGAGAGGAGAGAGAGAGAGAGTTTTTTTTTTTTTTTTTTGAAAGAAAGGAAAAATTTTGTAATCCACTGATCAAAAAACATTTTAGAATACTGTTACTGTGATGAATACTAATCGTCGTCACCCAAACATCATTAAACTTCTATATTTTTCCCAACTAATGAGACGAATATGTCAGTCTATACGTACACTTCGATGAAGCTCTTTATTAGATTAAAGTAAATTAATAATTTGTTAATTATAATTTGTTAATAGTTATCCAACCTTTTGATCTTATTTTAGGTTAAGTTTTTTTTTAACAAGTTAGTATCGTTTATTAGTTCGATGAACTCTGTAAGGGAGTCATATGACTTCGCAGTTTTGCTTTGTTTTCCACCTTCTCCCCCGGTATTAGTGAACTACTGAAGTGCCTTATTAACGATCGATATTTTTTTTCTCTCCTATGAGCTGTGTTGACTCGAGTGAAAGGCCTGATCGTAAGGGTGGTGATACGTGGCAGAGTTAGTTCAAGTTCCTCCTCACAGCCTGACGCTTTGCCCCTTTATTTATGGTCACTTCGGCAGTTTTGTACGGAGATTTGGATCACGGCTTCTTTAATCCTTCGCTGCCTTGTGTGTGGTCGCTGGTGTTTGTCACCTGCAGCATTCGTCAGCCACGCCCCTTCCCTCGTTCTTCGGAAGGATTCCGAACGAGTTGGCCCGTATCTACTGAGAACGGTGCGGTTTGTGGCGTGCGAGATCCGTCGACGTCCCGGATTCTCGGAGGCTACCACCCTCGGTGTTCCCGTGGTATTTTGGGTTGCCTGCAGTCATTGCAGCTTGACCCGGTTGACCTCTGCATCGGCGTCAGTGAGTTCTTGGAACTCGTGGAGACAAGTAGGGCGCCTTTCTACAGGTATGGGATGTTTTTATAGCTATTTAAGACGATCGTGGATCGCTGGGTACCTGTAGATTTGCACGCCCCTGTTTGCAGTACGGTCTTCTGGACCTTGTATGGCCTGAAGAGACAATCTACTAAAACTCTTGTGGTTGAATCAATTTGTAAGGTTATTTTCATAATTTATTGTTTATCAACTTACAATTAGTCTTAATATATTCTATTCATTAAGTTAAGTTTTGAGTATAATTTAGTCTGTATGTGTTAGGTAGGAGTATTATTAAGTTTCCCTCTTATTTTCTCTTGCTTCCTTCTGCCTAACTTATTTTCTTAGGTTAGTTTTGTCTGGCCAGTTATTTGGAAGGTACCTACCTGAATGCATATTTTAAAATATCCTATTTCTTGGTTTAGAGTTTAGTTTAGTTATAGGTGATCTTTTAAAGATCTTAAGGTTGGTTTCTGCTTTGATATATATATTCATTTTGATTATTATTTTTGCCAATCATTACCTTTTCATCTGGAAATAAATATTGTAACTTTTGTTGAGGTGTTTGTTCTTTTGTTCCTAAGTTGCTGTGTTGCATTTTTTACTGACCGCAAATTCTGAGTGGAGACAAGAACCCTTGAAATTACGGCCGTAAAGGAGGTCGTAACAATCTGGCGACCGTGACAGGATTTGCGCTCAGGTGTACACAGTAATTGGGTCTTTGGAACGCTCCTCAGTTGGGGTTATAGTATTTATTTTTGGAAATACCTTTCTCTCTTACCACTATGGATAATTTGGAAGACTTTGAGTTTAGTCCTGCAGAGTTCTTAGGGTCTGCCGACTGTATAAGGCATTTACGAATACTAGGTAAGGAGTATCTTGTTAGTTGTGCTAGGTGGTTAGGTATTCCGTTCAAAATGACGGATACAAAGAGGAAGTTACTGATAATGGTAAAGAACAGTGTTATGCAAGGTTTGGCTGAGGCTGAAGGGTTAGTTGGGGAAAATATTAGTGATAGAGGTAGTGAATTAGGAAATGATGATAGGTTAGTTGTAGATGATAATGCAATTAGTGGTGGTGCAGGTTTTTCGTTATTTGATGATCCTCCTCAGACTGGAGTCATTTATGAAGGTCCGGCCAATTTGCCTCCAAGAGGGAATATAACTACAAACCCTTTCTTGACTGTAGAAAATTTAGGGCCAGCAGTGCCTACAATGCCTGTAAATTCTGAATCAAAGGAAATTCAGGAATATGATTTAATTTGTAAAAAAATAAGAGTTGTTGAAATTGGAGCATGCAGAGAACGAGAGGGTGAGGAGGCATGAGATAGAGATGGCCAACCTTAATTTGGAAATGGCTAGGTTACAGGGGGCTCCTAACCAATTTAGCACCCCACGAGGTAGTCAGCCTGATAGGTTTAATATTGGGGCTGCATTAAAATTGGTCCCCATTTTTGATGAAAGGAATGTTCCTGAATTCTTCAAGGCCTTTGAGAGGGTGTCTGCTCGGTTGTCTTGGCCACCAGAGATGTGGACAGTGCTGATTCAGTGTAAATTGGTGGGCAAGGCAATCCGGGTATATAATGCCTTGGAGGAAGGGATAGCCAGGGATTATCACAAGGTAAAGGCACTAATTTTAAAAGCATATGATTTGGTCCCTGAGGCATACAGGTTGAAGTTTAGGAACTTTAATAAACAGCCATCCTTGTCGTATGTAGAATTTGCCAGGTTCAAGGAGGAACAGTTTGACGACTGGTTGAAAAGTCTTCAAGTTGTCACTTTTTCTTCCTTGAGAGAACTCATGCTTTTGGAGGAGTTTAAGAAATCTTGCTCCAAAGAACTAAGAATTTATTTGGAAGAAGTAAAGGTCACTAATTTAGGTAGGGCAGCTCAAGTGGCTGACGAATTTGTCTTGACCCATAGAACAGGTTCAGGCAATTTCGCCAGCAAGGATATAAGTAGTAATGTAGTAAAGTCAGCGAATTTTCATAAAGGAATAAGAGGTGATAATAATAAGCCTAAGAATTCTGTCGTTCCGAATAATTTCCCTGTTAGTAAGAATGGAAAATTCACGAGTAAACCTGGTACTTGTGTATTTTCCAATGGAGGTAATTCTGGAACGAGAAATAGTAATATGAAGACTTGTTTCTGGTGTAATAAACCCGGTCATTTCCAAGCTCAGTGTCACGCCAGAACAAATTATCTTCAAAGGAATAATCCTGTGGCTTTAATGCCAAGTGCATCTCCTGACGTAAAATTACCGATAATAAATAGTGGTAGTGGTGGTAATAGTACGCCCGGAGATGGAAATAATAATCCACAGGAATGACTACAATATGATAAATACATATGGCCTGGTAAAGTAATTTATAATTCTGTCATTATTGATGTTAGGTTTTTGAGAGATACAGGGTCTGCTCGGTCGTTAGTGCTGGAAAGCAGTTTAAAAGGTTTGGTGAAGTATTCAGGGAACTTTATTGTTCTGGGAGGTTTCCCGAACACAATAGTTTCAGCTCCTTTAGTAGAGGTAATGTTGTCATTCCCTGGGTATTATGGAAAGACCGAGTTGGCCGTTGTCGAGAGTCTTCCTATAGCTGGTATTGATGGCATATTAGGAAATGATATGATTAATAGTGATGGCCAGGAATTATTTCCAATATTGTCAGTCAATAAGTGTCCAGTAGCAGTTACCACTAGAGCTGCAGCAAGAGCTGCAGACTTATTAAATAATGATGAAGAGTTAAATTTAAGTAGTTTAGAGGTAGACGTAGATGTAGGAAGACCTGGGTCTGTAGTAAGTAGTGTAGTAAGTAGTGATAATGTAATTCCCGATTGGGATCGAGCAGCTTTTATTGAAGCCCAGAAGAGAGAGTTTAATTTTGATTTAGGTGATACTTCTGACTTGACGAAGCCTCGATTCTGGGTAAAAAGGGGAAAACGGGCATATTATATAGGGTGAGTCGTCCCCTGCGTTGCTACTGATCCCCAAATGTCCCGTATTGAGAAAACAAATAGTGGTGCCTTCTCAATTTCAGAGACAAATATAAAATTTATCTCATGAGATTCATTCTCTGGTTATTTTGGTGTCTGGAAGACGTTCCGTAGGTTGGCTAAATGTTTTTGGTGGCCAGGAATGAAATCGTCAGTAAAACAATATGTGAAAGAATGTCCAGTGTGCAAGTGGTAGGTAAACCTAATCAAACAATTGTAAAAGCACCTTTATATCCCATACCAGCTATTGGGGAGCCATTTAATGAGCTGGTAGTTGATATAGTAGGCCCTATGCCTAAAACTAAAACTGGTTTTATCTATTCACTAACTGTGATGGATCGGGCATCCACGATTCCTGAAGCCACCTTCCATGAAGAAAGTCAACATTCTAAGGCTGTATTTGACCAGTTGGTTAATTTTCTTTTCGAAGGTATGGGATCCCTCGTAAGATACAAACTGATTGTGGAACTAATTTTATTAGTAAGGAATTTCGAAGTAAGTGTGCAGATCTGGCCATTCTGCACTACTACGATGTTCCTTACCATCCAGAGAGTCGGGGAGTGGTGGAAAGATTCCATCAAACTCTTAAATCAATTTTAAGAAGATTTTGTTATGAGCATGGAGAGGAATGGGATAAGGGTCTTCCTTTTGCTCTCTTTGCTCTTAGAAGTCATCCAAATTCATCCGCAGGCGTGGCTCCTTTTGAAACTTAGTCTTTGGACATAAAAATTACCGAGGCACCCTTTAGAAATTTTATATGAAGTTTTGGAATCTGATGAAATAAAGGAGACGAACGCGGGTGAATTTGTTGATAATCTTAGAGGAAAACTTTCTAGCGCCTGGAAGTTTGCTAGAGAAAATTTAGCTAGCTCTCAGGCTGCTATGAAGATTAATTATGACAAGACTCGAGCACGGTCGTTTGAGCCTGGGGAATTAGTTTTGGTGTTGGGTACTGATTCGGATAACTTCCTTGAACCAAGGTATAAGGGCCTTGGAAGGTGTTGAGGAAGTTATCCGATCTTAATTATGAAATAGAAGCTCCCGGGACCAAACGAAAGTGTCGAATTTTTCACATTAACAGACTGAAACCTTATGTGTCTAGTAGATCTGATCCTTTGGAAACAGGTATGAATCGGTTTCTTTGGTGGCGAGGAGGTGCTTCCTGATGGGTCTGAGGAAATAATTAATCAAGTACTTCAGATGCTCTATCCAAGAATGTGCAATGTTTGAATGGGTTAGATGAGCAGCTGAAGCATCTTGATCTAAATCAAAGAGGGAAATGGAAGGCTTAATTTCATTCTTTTTCAGATTTGGTTAGCGATACTCCCGGATTTGACTAGTTTAACTTGCAAACATGATGCTGGTAGTAGGAGAAGCTTCACCAATTAAACAAAGCCCTTATAGACTAAATCCCACTAAAATGGATATAGTCAATAAGGAAATAGAATATATGTTGAAGCATGATTTAATACAACCTTCTGTTAGTCCTTTGAGTTCCCCTATAGTATTGGTGAAGAAATCCGATGGACAGTATCGGATGTGTGTGGACTATCGTAAAGTTAATACGCATACTAAAAATGATTCCTTTCTCTTCCTAGAATTGACGACTGCATAGACCGCATTGGTTCAGCAAAGTATATTACAAAGTTGATTTGCTCAAGGCTACTGGCAAGTTTCCTTTGTCAGATCGAGCAAGAGAGATTTCAGCATTTGTCACCCCATTCGGCTTGTATGAATGCAAGGTCATGCCTGTTTGGGATGAGGAATGCTGCTTGTACTTTTCAAAGATTAATGAACCGTGTGGTTTGTGGATTAGAAGGTACCGAGATCTACATAGATGATCTTGTTGTCCACAGTAATGATTGGAAAACTCATTTACTCAGGTTACGTAATGTTTTTGAAGCTCTCCGAGCTGCGGGTTTAGTCATTAACCTCGCTAAATGCGAATTTGGTAAGGCTCAAAGTGTATATCTGGGTCATGAGGTTGGTCTGGGTCATATAGCTCCGAAACAGGCTAATGTCGAGGCTATTACTAATCTAAAGAGACCGTGCAATGTCCGAGAAGTTCGAAGGGTGCTTGGTATGATGGGTTACTATAGAAAGTTCGTTAGGAACTTTTCTGACATTGCTCGTCCCTTGAATGATCTTTTGCTAAAAAATAAGAAATTTATTTGGACTAGCGAGTGTGAAGAAGCATTCATTAAAATTAAGACTATTTTTATGTCTAAACCTATTTTGATTTCTCCGAATTTTCAACGCTCCCTTTATAATTGCTGTTGACGCTATTCGATGTAGGCATTGGAGGCGTTCTCTTTCAAAAGGGTGAGGACGAGGAGGTGTACCCAATATCCTACTACAGCAAAAAGTTGTTAACGGCAGAGCGTAAGTATTCAACTATTGAGAAAGAGGCTCTCGCCCTGATCCGTACCATATCTCATTTTAAACCGTACTTAACTAATCTTTCTTTTCCAGTGGAGATATGGACGGATCATAATCCGTTAGTGTTTATTGAACGGATGAAGGGGTCTAACCAAAGGATTTTACGTTGGGCCTTGCAACTGCAAGAGCTCAACTTGGTAATTAAACATATTAAAGGATCTGATAATAAGATCCCGGACACCTTGTCTAGGATGTAGTGGTTATTTCTGTTGGTCTTTCCCTGCCTCTTCCGCCCTGCTCGTTTCTCTTTGTGTTCATTTAGAGTGAAAGCAAGTGTTAACTTTATGGTTTGTTCCGACGTTGTTCGGTTGTTTCGTTTATTTATATGATGATAATTTTTTTTTTTGCCAGTGTTGTTTTTAGTTTAAGTATTAGTTGTAAGAAAAATTCAGTTCTATATTAGTCATAGTTTCTTATTAACTGATCGGTAGGTCTTTGTGCCATTTGTTATGACTTTAATTTTTAGCAAGAACTTTTGGAATTTCAGAACTATCATTTTCTGTGATTTAGTACATTTTGTTCTTGGCTTTAGAATTATGTTCGATTAATTTTTTTTTTCCAGGCTTTGTATTTAATTAGACTGTTATATATTGGTATGTTAATTGAGGTATATTTAATGCCGACCTTTTTATTTCAGAATGCGTAATGCACAATTGTGTGTGCTTTATTAGATAATTCTATGCATGTTTACATTGTTATCTTTACTTTTAAGATTTATGCCATTTTAAGATTTAATTGATTCTTTAGGTTGTATAAAAAAATTTTATTCTATTTGATAAAAAATTTTTTGTAGGGGGAGAAAGGTATTAGATTAAAGTAAATTAATAATTTGTTAATTATAATTTGTTAATAGTTATCCAACCTTTTGATCTTATTTTAGGTTAAGTTTTTTTTTAACAAGTTAGTATCGTTTATTAGTTCGATGAACTCTGTAAGGGAGTCATATGACTTCGCAGTTTTGCTTTGTTTTCCACCTTCTCCCCCGGTATTAGTGAACTACTGAAGTGCCTTATTAACGATCAATATTTTTTTTTTCTCCTATGAGCTGTGTTGACTCGAGTGAAAGGCTTGATCTTAAGGGTGGTGATACGTGGCAGAGTTAGTTCGAGTTCCTCCTCACAGCCTGACGCTTTGCCCCTTTATTTATGGTCACTTCGGCAGTTTTGTACGGAGATTTGGATCACGGCTTCTTTAATCCTTTGCTGCCTTGTGTGTGGTCGCTGGTGTTTGTCACCTGCGGCATTCGTCAGCCACGCCCCTTCCCTCGTTCTTCGGAAGGATTCCGAACGAGTTGGCCCGTATCTACTGAGAACGGTGCGGTTTGTGGCGTGCGAGATCCGTCGACGTCCCGGATTCTCGGAGGCTACCACCCTCGGTGTTCCCGTGGTATTTTGGGTTGCCTGCAGGCATTGCAGCTTGACCCGGTTGACCTCTGCATCAGCGTCAGTGAGGTCTTGGAACTCGTGGAGACAAGTAGGGCGCCTTTCTACAGGTATGGGATGTTTTTATAGCTATTTAAGACGATCGTGGATCGCTGGGTACCTGTAGATTTGCACGCCCCTGTTTGCAGTACGGTCTTCTGGACCTTGTATGGCCTGAAGAGACAATCTACTAAAACTCTTGTGGTTGAATCAATTTGTAAGGTTATTTTCATAATTTATTGTTTATCAACTTCTTACAATTAGTCTTAATATATTCTATTCATTAAGTTAAGTTTTGAGTATAATTTAGTCTGTATGTGTTAGGTAGGATTCTGCCTAACTTATTTTCTTAGGTTAGTTTTGTCTGGCCAGTTATTTGGAAGGTACCTACCTGAATGCATATTTTAAAATATCCTATTTCTTGGTTTAGAGTTTAGTTTAGTTTATAGGTGATCTTTTAAAGATCTTAAGGTTGGTTTCTGCATTTGATATATATTCATTTTGATTATTATTTTTGCCAATCATTACCTTTTCTTCTGGAAATAAATATTGTAACTTTTGTTGATGTGTTTGTTCTTTTGTTCCTAAGTTGCTGTGTTGCATTTTTACTGACCGCAAATTCTGAGACAAGAACCCTTGAAATTACGGCCGTAAATGAGGTCGTAAAACACTTCCTTCCACCAATCGCATGGAAGCTATAAATAACAAACTAGAAATAACAGGTGACTCAACATGGAATTTAAAATATGACCCAAAAGTTGAAGATGAAGATCTAAATGGAAATCTGAAGACAATGTTCATTTATATGATCCGTCAATAAACTCAGGAATTCGCTGCCTATATCAAAGAACGAAATCGTCGGTACTTTGACAACAATCTTGATAATAAAAGGAAAACCTTAAAAACGCTTCACAGGACTCGTGGGCGGTGAATTTCTTACCGAAGGCGTCTGCTTAATTCCCGTGACTTCAGGAATCTTCTTCATGAAATGTTGCTCATCAATGATGCATAGTCAGCCCCTCAGAAAGGAAACCGCGATGAAAAGAGCTTTAATGACGCCATGAAGATCCCTGGGTTCCGTTTGTGCCTAATTCATAATTAGGTTATTCAAATGAGGCTTTGGACATCTTTATAACCATCAAGTTATTCATGAATTATTCTTCAGAAAACAGATTGATTAAAGTTCCAGAGACTGTCTTTACTCTAGTATATGAGGCGTAAAGATAGTTATAAAAACATTAAATCGTGCTTATACATATATATATATATATATATATATATATATATATATATATACATATACATATATATATATATATATATATATATATATATATATATATATATATATATATATATATATACATATATATATACATATATACATATATATATATATATATATATATATATATATATATATATATACATATATATACATATATATACATATATAGATATATATATATATACATATATATATACATATATATATACATATATATATACATATATATACATACATATATACATACATATATACATACATATATACATACATATATATATAAATATTGGGTGTGTATATAAATAAAAAATATAAATATAAATACAATAAAATAAATATATATATATATAGATATATATATGCACACACACACACACACAATATATATATATATATATATATATATATTATATATAGTATATATATATGCACACACACACATATATATATATATATATAGCTTATATATATATATAATATATATATATATATATGCACACACACACACACACATATCAAATATATATCTATATATATTATCATATATATATATATATATATATATGCACACACACACACACACATTATTATACTATATATATATATATATAATATATATATATATAGTATATATGCACACCACACACACACATACACATATATATATATATATCTATATATATATATATATATATATATATATATATATATATATATATATAGATATATAATAATAAGCGTGTTCGCACACAATTCCTGGTACAGCTGACAATACAAAACTAAAACCTCACTAATGCTCTCACGTGCATAATTTCTGGCGTGAAATTTCGCACTGTCATACAGTACTGTGAATATAATAAACGATACAGCTTGGCGTGTTCTACCTGGATAATTCATCACCGGCAAGAAGAAAAGCTGCTTATGATATTCTCATGATAGATTACAAGTGCATCGCTGACGGATCTTCCTCACTTCTGTATCGTCACATTTATTTCCAAAGAGACATTCGCGCCTGTAACAACATTTATCATTCTCCCTCACATGTAGTTCTTGTCTCTCTCTACTTAATCAACGCTACTTTCTTCTCGTATCCTCCAGACTTAGGGTAAATAACCTCTACGGAAGATCCGTAGCTCATCCATGACAAAACTGCTGCTGAACATTTCCTCTAAATACATTTATTAGAGTTTTACGTTGCACATCAACTTACATTCACGTATGCCATGATAATGAGAGATCATTCTCCAGCGTTTAAATGCTTTCTCTTTCGCACCGCGGCTTCTGTTTGTCGTTCAAATTGCGTCCCCTATTTCTGTGCGTCCGAGTGGGCGCCTTTCGTAAGGGCAAATACATACGAAAACCTCCCACTGAAATGAGGTCTGCAGAAATGCTGGAATGACACTGAATTATATTCTCTGAAGGCTAACAGTTCTTAAATCAGTTTGAGGTTTCTCGAGCTGTTTTAAAGGACCCTTTTTTCATTCACATTCCTTGATGTCATTTTTGTTGACTATGAAAGGACTTGGGTCATTATAAAGAATTTTTCAGGTATTTAGCTCACAACTATAGCGATCTACAATTTAGATAAAAGGGCGGGGAAAAAAAACATAACTATCAATTTCAGCCGTCAAGAAGTTGGCCCAATTCCCTCATCAATTTCCCAAGGAAAGACTTCGAGAACTTTATAAAAAAAAAAATGGCAGATCTACTCTTCCATATTTATCCATCACAAAAGCATCACTCGACGGTGAAGGCTGAAAATAAAAAGCTGTCGTGACAGACACATTACTCACTACTAACGAAGGAAATGATTGATTGATTTGTGTAAGGAATAGGCTTCGCAACGAACACGACCATCTGAATAGGATGGAATATTGGATGACCTTTTTTTTTCAACCACACAAAAGCTGTATTTCTCCTGAAAACGAACCATAGGGAGGAATATTTTCTTTTTTAATGAATGAATGAAGTGTATGGGAACTGCATATGGTGAAGTCTGTAAGTGGAATATTACTTATTATTCAATGAAGGAAAATATCAAAGGAACCAGAATATTATATCGGATGAGGCAAATGAGTGGGTTGGCATTTTTCAGGAGGGGTATTTGTTAATGAGATTTAATAATATCGAGCTGGGTATTATCAGAAGGGGGCATGTTAATAGGAGTGGATGTGTCGGGAACGGCGTTCAGATGCGGTTAAGCTACCGGGATGTTTAAGTAGAAGCGACTGCAAGTTGAATGATTGTTTCTTACTATACGTTGACTGAATGACTGTTGTATCTAATGAGAAGGGTTCTACTGGTCTATTGTGATATGTGAACAGAGCAGTCTACCGTTGAATGGGCGGATGAATCTGACTGAATTTCACCTGAATTTGTGAGAATTTCACCTGAATTTGTGACGCAACTGAGAGGTGGTCAATATTTCCAAACTCTAATTAAAGTACGCGTGGATGAGTGTCTTAAAGAACATATACATTCCCTATGGCTTCCTTCCTTCTCCTTGGTGCTTCTTCTGCAGACGAACTGAAAGATGTCGTCCTACAGAAATTAGTTTTTTTTATTTTGTCTTTTTTTTTACTGTTTTTTTTGAATTTTTTCGCCATTTTTTCTGACTTTTATGTTATTGGTCTCATTCATTTTGGTCTGGGACCAACTGAAACATTTCATTTCATTCTCTCTCTCTCTCTCTCTCTCTCTCTCTCTCTCTCTCTCTCTCTCTCTCTCTCTCTCTCTCTCTCTGCCCAATCAAGCGGAACATGAAGGGATGAGTTGTTTAAGCAGCGGTTTATTCGAACATAAAAGAAAAGGCAAAAACGCGGTCGATGTATTTCGTAGGACTGAGCCATGTTCTGATCTATCTCCGCCATGCTCTCCGCCAATGAATATCGATGCGGCTTCGTACGATAACAAACGTCAATGTTATTTCAACGTTACCCTTAGCAACGTTTCACTGACGATTGCCCGCTGCGCGATAACAGAGGGAAAACCTGTTAACTAAAGATGAAGCAGCGTTTGATGTTGCCGCGGTCATGAAGTCTCAAGTTTTTCCGCTGTTATCGTCAAACTAATCTTGTTTTTTTTTTTTAATATTCCTAAATAGAAGATGTTTTAATTTTCCTGTATTTATCTTTCATCTATATGCAAGTTTGCGTCTATATGTAAATATAAATAAACATTTGTATTACGATGCATGTAATTAATTCTACATACAGGTGATTTTTTTTACTTTCATTAATGTACAAGGCAAGTACAGCCACAAAACCATGACCTTCATTACTTTAATATAATCAGTCTAACGTAAAGACTAGATGAAAGTCCTCATCATCATCATCATCTTCATCATTGCGTGTCTAATAGCAACAGCAACCATTGCAAACCCATTAAAATAAGTATTCCAAAGTGTTAGAAATTTCAGTTCCTTATAATGAACTCAAGAATGGTATTCTATAGTCCTTGGTTAGTCATGAAGTCTGTCCCTCTAGCAAAACTAATAGTCATAAAAATCACTCAGTATCATAGAAAATCTCCAATGAGTTTCACAAGGCTCCCTAGTTAATCTTCCTAAAATGGACGTAATGTCTTTCCGTCCGTGTCATTCAATCACGGCCAAACGGCTGGGTCCGATGGGGATGAAACTTGGCAGGGTCATAGTGGGGACCCTAAGATGGTTTAAATAAATGGGGTTTCATACTAACTCCCTCCACCCCTCCGAAGGGGGTGGGAGTGAGAAGGGATTCCCTGAAACGGAGCTGGTTCCGCCCGTGAAACAAGGCTGGTTATGCCCATAGTCTTAGTTTCTTTACGAATTTTCATACATAATTTCTGTATACATATGTTTGCTAGTATAAGTAATGCACACATGTATAAATCAATGACCTACAAAAAGACTAAACAGAATGAAATGAAACTCAAAACAGAGTTTTACTACAAGTTTTCTCTCTAGATTGAACTGAATGTTTATGTCACTCTACCTTTAATATATTTCACTAAGCTAATACCGCCTTTTGTCCTAAGATGTCAGGCAGGTCATGCTATAGTAGATTCACATCACCCCTGCATCGATGTCTAGCCAGTCCTATGGCGATCCTGAATTGGCTGTTTGATAAACCAATCACAGGCTGGAAACTCTCAGTCTCTCTGAGAGATCAATGGGAGGATGTATGTGGCCAACTCTCCTGGAGGAATACTTTTGA
>NC_087215.1:11055426-11063338 GCF_015104395.2 Macrobrachium nipponense | reverse complement strand
CATTGTACTGAATGTTATGTTTACATCTTTATTGCGCATGGTTGCGTATTGCAGAAAATTCTTTTTTAGATAAAGTTATTCCTGTTCGGTGACTGACACCACCCGATGGCAGTCGATGCGAACCTTCAACAGCCGACTCGAATTACCGCATAGGTTCCCAAATTACAATTTGGGACAAGTAAAACAAATATACCGTTGAAGATCGCATCAACTGCGGTAGGGTGTCCTTGAACTTGAAAAGACTTCTGATTTTTAAGGGGTTCTTGAAGATAAAATTAAATTTAACATATGGGTACATATTGCTGAGTACGACGGTGAGCTCTCGTTTTACAAGTTTATATGTTGAACAAAAAAAAGGCAAGGATATACAGTTCTTTTTTAGGTACATTAAAAGTGGTTGCTTTCGGTTTAACAATGTCATTTAAAAATTCTCTCAAGATTTTCTCAAATAGGTGGGATGGATAGCAATTTCTGTTAAAATAGTTTTGCAAGAAAACTACTTCCTCATGGAATTTTGACCCAGTTGCATGACACATTATAAGCTCTAGACAATAGTGTCTTGCATGCATTAAGTTTAAAAACCAACGGACAAAGCTAAAGAAATTGTTCCCAAACCAGTAAAAGTCTTCTTTCTAAAAAACACCAGTTAGAAATTTATCATTACATCGTGAAATTGTTATATCTAAAAATGGCAGTTCGTTATTCGATTCTATGTCCATAGAATCGAATAACGGAAAAACTTTTAGGAAACTTTTGGACTGACTGTGGTGGATAAACTATTTCATTTTTAACGGGAAAATTTACAAACAAAAACTGATGGCATGGCAATGGGCTCTCCTTTAGGTCCCACATTTGCCAATATTTTTAATGTCACTTAGAAAAACTATTTCTTGACCAGTGTCCTTCATCTTTTAAACCCTTTTTTATAAAAGATACGTAGACGATACGTTTGTACTTTTTAAAGATAAAGATAAGACATGGCCACGTTTGTTCCTTAATTTCATTAACTCATTTCATCGAACATTAATTTTACTATGGACATAGTAAAAAAGAATTTTCTGCAATACGCAACCATGCAATAAAATGTAAACATAACATTCAGTACAATGATTTTAAAATCTTACCCCAAGCAATAGATAACCGGTCATTACCCATTCTCGAGTCCCTCTTCATTAACAATTGTCACCAACCCATCACACCATTCAACTGCTGTACAACTGAACATTACTTAATAGACCATTCGCCCTTTCTACCTTCTCGCCTTTGTATTTGTCTCTCCCCTTTAGTCAAAAATAATAATAATTCAGTCTATCTATACTTCTGTACCGTGAGTTCTCGTTTCGCTATTTTTTGCTTTGTGTCCGCTTTATATGGTATATATATATATTTTATTTTATTTTATTTTTTTTTTCTTTAATTTTTCTCTTTTGTAATCATAACAGTAAATTTTTTGCCTGTTACGATTCAATGTTTTTCTCCTGTTTTTAGTAATAACGTAATTTTCTTAGTTGTTCACGTGTGGTTTTGTGTTTTAAGTAGTTTTGTTTTGTTTGTTTATTTATTTTGAAGTGTCATTGTACTTAGTAGCTTTGCTTTTTACTGTCGATCTCTTATTCAATTAGTTACCATCTGACTTTTATATAAATTCGAATTTCACTGATATATTGTTAATTAAATCTATATATATTTTTTTAAATAGCATATTTATTTTTACTGTGCCCCATTTTAGTCTGAATTTAATGTATAAGAATTTTAATTTTTTTTTTTTTTTTTTTTCCTTTTTTCCTTTGTTTTTAGCCCTGAAGATGGGATTTGTATCCCGAAACGTAGGCGTTCGATGAAAATAAAGATTTTAACGAAAAAAAACAAAATGCTGAAGTTTCTGCTGGCCATACTCTTTTTTTATTATTAAAGATCCGACTTTCTAGAAGCGACAATGCCATTCATTATATATATATATATATATATAATATATATATATATATATATATATATATATATATATATATATATATATATATATATATATATTATATATATATATATATATATATATATATATATATAGATATATATATATATATATACTTTAGATATAGATAGATAGGTTGGTTGGGGTTGTTGGTGAGTCTATGTAAGAGGTTTCCTGTCCATTTGAGTGTAGCGGATTATTTCCTCACAGAGGGGAAGGGGGGGGGGGGGTAGGGGGAGCACCAGCGCAAGAAAGCCCCCTTTTGCTTCAGTTCCAAGACAGGTAAAAAGCTTCGAAGCGGAAAAGACCTCCTTCATCTTCAGCGTCACTCCTGCACTTAAGCAGGAGAGTTCATCCCACATCGCCCTGAAGACATTCATTTATGTCTCTCTTTTTTTCTCTCTCTCCTGAATACCGGCATCTCCTTTCTTTTTCTCTCTCTTCTGAATACCGGCATCTCTTTCTTTTTCTCTCTCTCCGGAATACCGGCATCTTTCTTATTCTCTCTCTCCTGAATACCGGCATATCGTATTATGCCTGTGTTTCTAGTTTATTTTTTTTTTCTTTTTTTCGCCAATATCATTTTGAATCATCACCGCGATTATCCCCAATTCTCGTTGACGCCTTTGATCATTTAATAAATAGAAAACGATGATTGAAATAGAGAATAACATAATGAGAGTGTCAAAAGTAGGAGTTGCTTAATATTTGGATATTGTTGTGAGCAGGGAACGAATTTTGGCTTATTAAATTTAATGGAAGTTATAAACTCTCTCTCTCTCTCTCTCTCTCTCTCTCTCTCTCTCTCTCTCTCTCTCTCTCTCGTCGATGATATATCAATAAATTATATTTGCAGACCCTTCTTTTACATTTTCCAAATTTTCTTTTCTCTTCTTTCGACCGTGATTTATGGCCTTTGGAGGATTATTCCGATTCATTTCTCAAAATCCATCTCTCTCTCTCTCTCTCTCTCTCTCTCTCTGGGTCATTAATGGAGAATTCATGACGGGACGATGACTGCCTTGCAATTACTGAAAGTTTGAGGCAAGATTGCGATTGTCAAGTTGGTTTTGATCCCCCCCCCCTCTCTCTCTCTCATCTCTCTCTCTCTCTCTCTCGAATCTTGGCTAAACATTTTTGGTGTGGCGTTGCAGGTCTCATCTCTTTATCTCAGGAAGCGTCCAACCACAGTCGACTAAAACCACTTGCGTAACTCGCTGCCAGAACTATTTTGGTTACTGTCAGGTACCGGCCTCAAGGTGTAATATACTCCGCCTCCCCCTCATCCCCTACCACAACCCCCCCCTCCTCCTACCCAACAAGATCGATTCCAGGGTCCCACCCCTTCGTTCATTTGAACCGTCCTAACATTACCAGTTTAGAGGCTTGGCGATGAAATTGCCCATTAGCTTCTTATTTTGTCATTTACTGAGGCATTAGCTCAGATTTGAATAGGAAAAAGAAAAAAAGAAGAATAGATTATGATTATTTGCAAAAATAAATTTAGTTGCCATGTGCGAGAAATTCACACTAATGAGCTTCGTACTGATTACTATGAGTTAGTCTAGGAGTAGGAGAGGAGTCATTACACAAACAACCACAGTCACTTTATATCAAACCAGAATATTAAGGAACGTAAATTGAATATAAAAGAAATGCTAGATATATATAATATATATATACTATATATATATAATATATATATATATATATATAATTACACAAATAACACAAGTTACTAATAAATAACGGTAGTACAAATCATACAAATGAAATAAGAAAAACTTACGAATACTTCACAATTGTAAATAATCACTTCACAAACACTCTTCAAGTATGTAAAACAAACTAAATGTAGTTACCACCACAGATCAGCTGGAGAGGGGTTAAAGGTCCCGTAGTCTGAAAGCCAATTAAATTTGATACAACTTGAATTGCTTTGCCACGTAATTGGGGTTTAATTAACCATAACCACTGATCTGCAGGCCATTCTAGATTAGCAGCAATATCGTCAAAAGCTATGAAAAAACTTTCAACGTCTTTCTCATCAAAAAATGGCACAAGCTTTCTTGCTCTCGACAAGTCAAAATGAATGGGCTGAGAACTAGAAATATCAAACTCTTCACGGTGCTTTTCTACAGCTATTTTAGCCTTTTCCTCTTCCAACCTCTTATTCAACTCTGCCTCTTTAATCTTATATTCAATTCCAAGTCCAAAAGCTTCTGCTTTTCCTCTAACCTCTTCCGAGAAAGATAATCCCTCTTGTTCTTTGCTAACTTCCCTTAATCTTAACTGTATTTTCCTAGCTAGCTCTAATTCTTTATCTACTTTCTATCTTTGACCTCAAGTTTAATTACCTGTTCTTCAGTAAAAACATCCTCATCAATATAGTAATCCAAAACATAGAGTCTAGAATTTGACCTTTAAGCGCTGTGTGGCTCACTTCAATACTAAGCTGACTAGCAAGGGACAGCAAGTCCACCTTCTTAGCTTGAGAAAGCTGAAAAAGTTCACCGGCAGGGTTTGCTACAAATTCTGGTACATCAAAAGGCATTTCGGAGATTATTACTCTAACGATACAAAATATCAGGAGTTCAGAAGTTAAGTCATTAAAATGCAAAAGCACGAACTAGTGCTAGGGTATACAAGCAATAGTTATGAGTAGTCAAGGAAATTGAACATATCAAAGTTGGTCGAAGTCTAATCAGTGAAAAATGTATGAATGACACTGAAAATCACTAAGACTAATAGGCAACATCGAAAATTATTCTGACGGAAATTACATTTAGATACGTACGTTTAATAAAATTTGCATATGCGAGTATGAGTATGAATGAAGCATTAAAGACGAAACAGCTCGTAAGAACTAATTTCAGACGCTTCGAAAGCGTTGTCATGTGAAGACCAATTGTTTGTACGGGAACAAACCGCTAGTCCAGACTAAACAACTACTTTAACGATAGTGACGTGGCTTAGGTCGCTACAACAAAGATAGTGACAGTTTCCCTAATAAACAGTCAAACAAGGAGCAAAGGAAACTACACGAAGTGCCCTTTTAACTCTAAACTAGTCAATACTATCGGGAGCAAGGTATTGCTTAAAATAAGACACCAACACGGCTACAAATGACTGAGAACTTAATCTACTGAAGGGATTAGCAGTCAGACGAACACTTTAGGGAAGCTACACTCACTTCAACTTCAACCGAAAATTATGGCAGTAGTTAACAATTGACAATACATTTAGTTTAAAAAAACTTATTTGAAAAATAACCAACAGATTACGAAAAACATTATCCTGATATTTGATACCGAAAAAGCAGTTTATTCTACATACAGACGTGTGTGTGAAGTTAACATGATAAACACTTTCCGACTACAACAAATAGTTATTGAAAACAGCAACTCGTAATCCCGGACAGGTCCCCAAAGTTTTGCTTGGTGTTCGAAAGAACACGAGTATTAAATTATGTATGATGGAGGGAGGCATTCTGCCCGTAAAGGATATCATAAGAAGAAAACAGAAATCCTTTTTGGTGTCCAAGAGAGAAAATATAGATGAAGAATTGCCATTCAATTACGTCTTTGATTTGTGCAGAGACAACGGAACTCCGGGTTATAGGGTTTTAGCAAACATGTTAGAACAAAAATGAGGAGCAAAATTCGTGGAAATGATGCACAGGAAGTACGCGAGAGAGCTGAAAATGCCACGAAATTCAATACATGTGTCTGAGTTAAAACCCTTCCCTGAGTGTACATATGGTTTATTCTACTACCCAGTATGTCCCAGATTTCTGCCGAGTGTCATTCACACACTTGCGTCTGATGTCTCATAATCTGAAGGTGGAGACAGGTAGATGGAGCAGAATCCCGACCTGTGCAAGAACTTGCCACTGTGATATTAGTAGTGTACAATCAGAAAGTCATGTACTTATTTCTTGTCCCTTATCTGGCGGTTGCCGTACAAGATTTAATAGGTTGAACTTTGCAAGTGTGGCTAATTTGATGGATGTGGAGCCTGATTTAGTTGCTGATTTATGCAGGTATATTCATGATGTACTGGGATTATATCAGTGAAGTGTTCACCTACCATTGATAGGTTTAATGTTTTGTTTTGGACAAAATATATATATGGTGTGTGTACATATGTATGTGTGTAAAACTGTTTTGTTCTCAATGATTTTTGTAACTAAAATAATGTACTCATGTATAAATTTATGTAAGTACATAACGTATTGTATGTTTTGTCAATAAATTAACTAACTAACTATGAATGAAGAACTTCAAATTGAAGTTTTGCTTGCATAGGGAACAAACTCGAAGTTCCTAATGATCTCCAATACTGGACTAATAATTATTATCGTTCTTTATCGGCGCAAAAGAAATTATTTCCCTCGAAGAATAAAGTACAAAGACAAGAATTATGATTCAGTAGAGGATGATAAGAATATCGGGTACATATTGTGGAAGGTCGCGCGTTTGTGCCTACGAATGAAACTTCAGGATATTGGGTGAAATACTAAAATAAACCTCACTTGATCTTATAAAGGAACCCTTGCGTGTGTGTTTTTTATATTTTTTTTAAGATTCCTTCATTAGAACTAAATGCGGAAATGAAGGAAAACTTTAAGAATATTGAGGTTTTCGCAAAACCTTACAATATTCAGACCATAAAAGAGATGGAATATATGATTTGTGAGAATGTTGTATACATAAACAGAGCAAGTAACATAACATAAAGTGTGCATAAAAATACATAGTATCGAAATGCATACATAATACAGGCGGCATACTTGAAGCTCAAACCAATAAAGTCTAAATTGAGCTTGTTGGAAGAATATCGAAAGGGACGAAGCCAATGAACGATCCTAATGGGAAGACACCGGAGGAATTTGGCAGAAGGCAATTCGTGTAATTGCTTGGGGAGTTTTCCTTAATCTAGAAGCATCAATCTCCGGGAGCGGCGAAATACCTCAATACCAAAGGATTAAAAAGTGCAGGAAGGTTCCAATTGATAAAGGCCTAACAGTTAAGACGTTTGCAATACTGCATGACGTGCAAGGATGAGGTTGTTAACCTCATATATTTTTTTCAAGCCACTAGGAGACGTTGGTTGTACCCATATGCTTGCTATAATACTATACATTTCATCTGTATCACTTCTGTCATTATTTTTTCTAAGTCTGGATATGCGACGTTCTGCTTCTCAGTTGTCTCTTCCCAGACATCTGCGTCGTGGTAAACATCTGATATACAAACACTTAACCTCAACCTTGTCTCAAGTCTCAACCTCCACTGTTCTCCCCTCCATCAATCCGTTTCTCGCCTATTTGACTCTCACTGAAAATCCTATCATGTCCTTCCCCTCAATTTCTCTCAGTCTGTCATCAACAGACGTACATATGAATCCTCAAGCTTATACTTTAACTCCTTCCACTCTTCTATTTCATTCATATCTGCACTTCCTCTGTCGTGGATAGGCCACTTTTGATGTGAGATCCGATTGTTTATGAAACTCGTGTAGTAAACTTTGTCTAAAGCTCTAGAACAAATTAATGACGTAGATTGATAGACAGGTGGATAGATATATAGATAGATATATCCTTTCCTATTCCCCAGTGTCATTTAGACAGAACTAGCTAAGTAGAACTCTTATCGCCGACCACATTCCAATTAGCTGGCCTCTCCCATCACCCAGTGGAAGTCAGCCCAGCTGGCGTTCTCTCGCAAGTTGATCATCAACCACGAATTGGCATCTCGATACAATTTCAATCCCCGACGCCCACCTGGAAATGATTGAACTAATAAGGCGGTTAATGAAAGATAATAACACAATAATGCCGCTCTGGTCTGTGGCAGAAAGTCGAAGAAAGAATACTTGGAAATGATGAGGCCTTTCGTCGAAAATGTATTGTGGGAATTTCACTGAAGTTTTCAGATG